>NC_134710.1:15790209-16090209 GCF_043290135.1 Rhipicephalus microplus
TGTCCACCAATCTCTGCAAATCTTCCTTGTTGTCGGCCATCAGCACTATATCATCTGCGTACATCAATGCTGGTAGTGCCTGTTCAATGAGTTTTCCTTTTTTGACGAAAGAGAGGTTGAATCCCAGTCCACTTCTCTCTAATTTGGCCTCTAATCCTTGTAGGTACATCATGAATAATAAGGGTGACAGGGGAAACCCCTGCCTAAGCCCCCGTTTTACCTCTGCAGGCTTGGATACCTGTTTTTCCCACTTTATAATTACCTTGTTACCCTTAGAGATATCCTTTAAAAGATTAGTGACTGCATCTTCCACGCCTAGTGCGTCCAGTATTTCCCACAATTCCTCTTGAACCACGCTATCGTACGTTCCCTTGATATCCAAAAACGCTAGGCACAGGGGCCTGTGTTTCTTTTCTGCTATTTCGATGCATTGCGTCAGTGAGAACAGATTGTCTTCCAACCTCTTGTGTTTCTGAAACCCATTCTGCAGTTTCCCCAGCACCCCCTCATCCTCTATCCATGCCTGCAGTCTTTCCTCTATAATCTGTATCGCCAGACTGTAGACCACTGATGTCACTGTTATAGGACGGTAGTTGTTTATGTCAGCTTTGTCCCCCTTTCCTGTCCCCCTTTGTCCCCCTTTCCAGACTACCGATTGCAGCGCCATGAGCGGATTGACCTGTTTGGGCTTCACTTTTATTGCATTGCTTCTGCGGCCGTTCTGAACACTCTCCTGTTGTAGAACACTCTACTCGCAGAGAACAAGGAGGTGACGTGGTTGAGACACCAGAACGATGAAACGCTGGCGACCAAGTGCCCAGCTTTCGACAGCAGACGAGTCAGTGCGGGAAGTGGTAGTCGAGGCAGAGGAGTGCACCTGCGAGGAATCGAAAACTGAAAAAAAAGCGACGCGACAAATTTGCGTGATGAGCAATGCGACGATGAAAGTCAGAGCGAAATGCGGGAACAAATAAGGCGGCCGAGTATTTTGTAGATTGATTACTGTGTGAGGCTACATCCCGTCACGCCAAAGCTCTGACCGCCGCGTGCGCGCTCTCGACCAGCGCATCACTTCAAAGTGCAGTGTGCGATGTGCGTGCTGCCTCAGGCAGGTTGAGCACGTGAGGGTTACTTGCTTTTTTTTACTTTCCCAAGGTGATGCTGCCTTTCACGCGAACTTGTTTTTAGATGCGAAAGCATCTTATACTCGCGCCTTGTAGTGCGCCGTCCGCGCCGTCCGCGCCGTCCGCACCGCTTCTCGAACATTCGACAGCTGACGCGCGCGCATGCGCCGTCGCGCCGTCGCCCACCATCTGTGCCGCGCGCGCTTCTCCTTCGAGAACATTCGACAGCTGACAGCGCATGCGCCGTCGCGCTGTATATATACTCAAGGTCGGCGCTCGCTCACTCAGTTGCCGCTTGTCGGTTGGTTTGTACGGCGCGTCGACGTCCAAGGTCGCGGTGAAATGAATTCCAACGAATCCACAAACACAATGATCGACGTCCCTTCGACCAGCGCCGCCCTTTCGCATACGTGTGTACGTGTTCACTCATTTAACACCCCCTCCTACAACCACGTTAACCAATTTAGCCATCGACCCAAGTAAGTCGCAATTTAACACCCCATTTCACAACCACGTTAACCAATTTAGCCATCGACCCAAGTAAGTCGCACTTTAACACCCCGTTAACCAATTATATGCTCCGCATCCTCCTCAGTGTTCCCCCGAGGGAAGCTGCGGGCAATTTTTTTTTCTTTATTTGTCACATCTTTTTTGTGTGGGGTGGGGGGATAAACGAATCTTAGAAAGGAGGCGTAAGGTCACTCTGTGCGACTGCACCCTCCTCTGTGCGTCGACATTCCTTGTCTGCTGGAGCGGGCAAGACAGCTGCACTCCCCCCTCCTTCTTCAATTCTTCCAAGAATCGGGCTGTCCGGTTTTGGCTGGGGTCAATGACCGCAGGCGACGAGTAGTGATCCGGAAGGGGGCAAAGGATAAAAGGAGCGGCCAGGAGTCTGCACAGCAAGTGACGTCTTTGGCACGGCTGCTGACAGACCAGTCACATTTGTTTTGCTGCCATATTGCTCTACACAGTCATATACATAAAGTCGTTCAGCGGTGACGGCGCGTTCCTCCGGAGTCACTTTTCAAAGACGGCGGCGACCTCCATCGCGAAGCTCGGGCCAAGCCTTGCATAGCCCACAAATAACCTGTCCAAGCGGCCCCTTAACCGTCGCCTTCATGATCTGTATAACGTCCACGTCGATAACATCGCCCCAGACACCGTATGTTCTCCCCGCGGGTAAAAGAAGACAAGCGGGTGTGATGAACGCAGCTGAAGTGGAGATCAAACGAATCGGCACATCTCCGTCGCACTCAGGTCGCATTCGATAACATCTATAGAGTTAGTTCAGACTCTAGAGGGAAAGTTCTTTATAGGACCCATGATTTCGAGTTGTTGACCACAAGAGCGCCGCCATTACTGTACCGCGCTAGCATTTCCAGCCCCCTAAGACGTGTGATAGCTATATATGACAGTGGCATTCCGTTTCCATCGTAGCTATATAATGAAAGTCAGCTCACGTGAAGTAGAGTTGTAAGCACGTGTCAACAGAAATGGTCGATGCTGATGCACTGCGAAGCACAAATCAGAGGTACAATCAGTCGCGATCTCAAAGTAAAGTTGATATGGTGGCTCCATCAAGCGAAAGTGCCTACAAATGCACCTTTCTGCGCCGTGAGACCAACGCCCAGCATACTGCCTAAATATATTTGCTAAAAGCATTCTCAATAAACGTTAACAAGGTCCCCAAGTTTATTATTTGTCAAAATACCTAAGTTGTATTATTATTATTGGTGCCACAACATTAAATGGCGCTAGATTTAGCAGATCTGTAAAGAATTACAAACGGGACACTGACAGTCGTAGTGTACTGGCAGAGTTCTTATGGTCGGCGCTCTTTAGGTCAAGTTTTTCCTCTAGCGTCTGCAATGGCTTTATCATAACACCATCCTGCGTGCGAGGCCTCCTTCGATTGCTGCTAAAGAAGTGAGGAAACGACCCACCCATCAAGAAGGGGCATGTAGGTAAGTCGGGGAAGGGGGTGAGAAACTGCGCCACTCCAGAAGCTACTGTGAAGTTTGATTATAAGTTTTGAAGACAGGCTCAAATTTTTCGCAAAACGTAACACCTTGGAAACACTTAGAACATGCACACGCGGAGCGCAGATTTCCAAAACAGTCTATTTCGTCAAGGTGTAAAATTTATAGAAGTTAACAAGGAGGAATGGCGTCGATGATCTAGTAGTCTGCGAAAATGTGGCAAGACCACGTGTGCGTTGCCAAAGTGACTGCAGCAATCACATTGATTATTATCGATGTGACCGCACATGATTAACTTTTTTTTTCAAATGTTCTACCTTGGAAAAATAAACACAAATGGAAGCCTGTGCTTCGTGTGGGTGCGTTCTTTATGTTTCTAACGTGTTGTGTTCTTCACGCAGTTTCAACATTTCCTCGAAATATATGAACCGACTCTCCCAACAACACGCCTTACTTTGATTAAAACGCCACATTCACTAGAACGCTCCATTTCGGCAGGCTTAAGCAAACGGGTTGTACACCCTTCTATGCCATTTTGCTTTAGCGCGAAGAGACTGCACGAAAACTCTCTCCCTGTAGCGCAGGGGCATAGCCAGTAGTTATTTTGTTCGGGGGAAGGGGGAGGAGGAGGGGGGCTCAGCTGGCCTCCTTAATGCACGATAATGAGCGCCATTTTTTACCGATTTGTTTTTGTTCTTTTCAAGTTTTTTTTAGAATCACGTCCTTTAATAATGCTGCCACACGTGTTACTTTGATGTGCTAGGTTTAAACCAATGTAAATAGCCAGCAGTGCTCATTATTGCTGTTTAAACCTATAGACTGTCAGGAATGTTCATTATTGCTGTCATAAATAAAAAGATAACTTGCTGTGGGCATGATCCGAACCTGCGACCTGCCACCAGAAAGTTATCTTTTCATACACTTTTCTTTCTTCACATTTATATTAAAATTGCTTCTAAAAATATCTCCTATACCATCCTTGGTGTAACTGTCTGTCAGTTCTCAATAATATTGTTTCTAACAAAGAAACCAAGCCCTTTCGTTTACCCCTCTTTTCTTTATATCAGCTGAAGCTACTCATGTTTTGGCAGGATAGTTTATCCGTGCTCGTACCGAAAGTAACACCAATGTTTGTAATATCCCACTGAGCATCCGCAAGTTAGTTTACTAAACTTTCATAAATTCACAGAGTACGCCTCACAAGTTTCGACACGCTAGTTAGTATAAATTTATAAGCTGTACGAACCAGAAAAGCCAAATTCACGACTCCGATCTACATTACACGCATATATGCGAAATTAAAATTGGCGATGATTTGCAAAAATTACACAGACTGACAACCTTTCTTATGTTCTTGCTCGTACATTCCATCTATAGACGTATCCCTTTTTACTACTTCACATACCGGATATCATCGGTTGCGTAGCCCTACCGGATACTGGATACCGAATGCATAAAACTAAATTGATGTGCAACAGCCTCGCCAGAGAACAGCGCCTCGGGATATGTGACGAGACACTGGAAGTTGTAAAGGAAAACGTCTACTTAGCACAGATAGTAACCGCAGAGCCAAACCATGAGAGTGAAACAACAGGCAGAATAAGGATAGGGTGGCACATTCCGCTAGTATTCTGAAGTCATGAATGGTAGTCAACGACTGTTACTCAAGAGGAAGGTATTCACAGTGCACGTGTACTATAGGTGTCACGCGAGGTTAGACAAGATGGTGGACCGAAAGAGTATCCTTGTCGCAGCACATCGGGCTTTTTTACGTCCATCACGTAGCTCGCCGAGAGTAACCTTATTTTTTGGAGTTTCTGAGATTATCCTCGGATATGCTACTACGTTTTATGAAGCCGCGATAAGGAGGAAACATACGGGGAAACTTTGAAAAAACTAACTTGAAAAATGATCTGGTGTGTATTTGAAGGGTAAGACATTTCAACGCTGTTGCCATCTAATTGACTGTGGAGTCAAGGCGCAGCGTGTTACAGCTTATGATTCAAGGACTGTGTTCGTCGACGTCTAAAGTAGGTCGAAAGTCTCCTAAAGTGAGCTTTCCTTTGGACGGTTACTGCATTATCAACCAGGTGTGTGAGATTTTCCTATATGCGGCATCTCATATATGCTACATCATACTTGCCTTGGCGTGCGACCTATAACTAAATATTTATCACGCACTAGAGATGCGCAGGTTATTGGTACTTGGAGGTGAACAACACGCTTCACCTTATCTAAAGCATTTTTTTCGGTGACGTGAAGTGCATTTAGAGCAAACGCCATCGCTTGAGTGCAATGATGGTAGATATAGCGCGAGAATAGAAGGACGACAAAGGGACAAGAAGGAGATGTCGTTATGTTCTCGTGCTGTGTCTACCGTCATTTCATGCCAACTAGCCCAAACCGCCACACTTCAAAGTTATTTTGAGTGCAATGTTTTTCTTTTAAGCCAGAAGAAGTAGGTAAACCATGTTTTGGACTACGACTTTTTTCAAAAAGGGTCCGTGCAGGCTAATATTCTACATGACTAGCGGTTGGCGTTCCAGTGAGAAGCTTCTTACGTTCGGATGCGGTAAGCCGGGCGAGTTGAAAGACACACTTCAGTGTGCCGTCTGTATCTTTTGCTTTCTCGTGTTCCGCCAGCCATAGTGTTTCCTAATGTACACTAGAGGGAACTCGGGCGCTAGTGTCTATGAGAGCTGCAACGCACGGCACTTCAGCGAGCATCGAAATAATGGGTAGTACACACATTTGTGAAATCTTCGTACTTTTGGCCTGGTTTCGGCTGCGTGTGTGTTTCTGTGGCTTGGGGCTGTTTTCTCACGAAGCCAAAATCACTGAATGTTCAGTGGTTGCGCTTCACCGCCTTATTTTTTTTTACTTCACTTTCGAAATCGGGTCAGGAAGTTCAAAAGTGTTTGGCCTTTCGTTCATAACAAAACCGAAACACAGCAACAAACGAAGCCGCAAGTACGATTCGCTGCCCGCAAGTACGAAGACTAAGCAAATGTGTGTACTACCCATCATTCCCATGGTCACTGAACGATCGCAGCACCAGAGTCCCCTCTAGTTAATTTTAGGAAACTATGCCGCGAGCCTCTGACCAAAAAACAACAAAAAACTGCATTTACTTTATTTTTTGAACCTCTCTATCCACTCAATCTATTGCATTTGTAGTTCAGAGTCAATATCCCCTAAGTTCCTACAGAGTCCGGCTGAACTGGTATGATCAGAGCACTGTGTTCAAAAATGATGCTATGCATTCTTTACAATTCAGTTGATTCGCTGCAGTACGCCGAAAATAATATTTCTTTTCAACACATTTTTCCATGGCATTGGTGAAACTTGTGAAAACTAGGCGAACAAAAAGCAAAAAGGTCCGCATAATGCGAAATTTCAGTGCACGTTAAACATCCCCAGGTGGTGTAAATATAACCGGGAGCGTCCACCACGACACGCAGTATGATCAAATTAGACATACGTGCGTTTATTACTGCAGAAATTATTAACATTAACAAGACAAAGACACAATCGTGCGTAGAGAGCCACACGACAGCACTGAGCCTGTACTCTTTGATGTGGTGCTCTTGCCGGCCATAACGCGGCGCGACCATATGGGTGCATTGCGAATGTAAAAGCTGCATCTTATCGGTTCAAATTAAAATCCCAAACCTAGATGGGAGGCCACATGTGGAAACAGGTAGTGGAATAATCAGGGTGAACAGTTGAAGTGCCTCAGACAGGCTGGCCAACGTTTTGATAGGTCCTCCTATCGAAACGTCGACCAGCCTGTCTGAGGCACTTCCACTGTTCACCCTGATTATCCCATGGTTGAAGTTGGAAATGTCACAGTGAGTGATATAATTGAAAATCATAGGCGTAACCTTAAGGGACAGGAAGAGAGCAGAATGAGTCAGGGAACCAACGGCAGTTAAGAACATCACAGTTGAAATCAAGAAGAAGAAATGGACATGACATGACCAAGGCACGTAACAGATAGGCAGGATAACCGTCCGTCACGAAACGTAACGGACGGATTCCAATAGAAAGCAAAAAGGGGGAGGGCAAGGTAGAAAATTAGGTGGGCAGATGAGAATGAAAAGTTTGCAGGTATAACGTGGTAGCAGAAAGCACAGGACTGGGCTGCCCCGCCGCGGTGGTCTAGTGGCTAAGGTACTCGGCTGCTGACCCGCAGGGCGCGGGTTCGAATCCCGGCTGCGGCGGCTGCATTTCCGATGGAGGCGGAAATGTTGTAGGCCCGTGTACTCAGATTTGGGTGCACTTTAAAGAACCCCAGGTGGTCTAAATTTCCGGAGCCCTCCACTACGGCGTCTCTCATAATCATATAGTGGTTTTGGGACGTTAAACCCCACATATCAATCAATCACAGGACTGGGTTGATTGGCGGAACATGGGAAAGGCCTTTATCTTGCAGTTGGCGTAGTGTGGCTGATACTTATGACTATATAAAGAATCAATCGTAGCACTATATATATATATATATATATATATATATATATATATATATATATATATATATATATATATATATCAGGGATAGAAGTGTATACTTAAGGGCTCGTTTTTCCGTGTTTTGACACAATATTATTGAGATCTAACAGACAATAGACAATAATGCCAAAGAAAGTATAGGGGAAGTTTTAGACCGAATTGTAATGTAATTGTGAAGAAAGAAAGAAAAGTGGGGGAAAAGATAACTTGCCGTCGGCGCCTGCCCACGGCAAGTTATCTTTTCACCGAGTTCTCTTTCTTTCTTCACAATTACATTACAATTCGGTCTAATTACTTCCACTATACTTTCCTTGGCATTACTGTCTGTTATATCTCATATATATATATATATATATATATATATATATATATATATATATATATATATATATATATATATATATATATATATATACACGTCGCACGCGCGTGCGAGCGTGCGTGCGTGTGCGTGTGCGTGCGTGCGTGCGTGCGTGTGTGTGTGTGTGTGTGTGTGTGTGTGTGTGTGTGTGTGTGTGTGTGTGTGTGTGTGTGTGTGTGTGTGTGTGTGTGTGTGTGTGTGTGTGTGTGTGTGTGTGTGTGTGTGTTTCAGTGTTTGAGTCGAGCCCTATGGTTCTACAGTAGGCAAAGACATTTGGTTCTTCTATCTTCTGTCATGCTCACTAGCGCACCGTAGAGCCACTGCAGGAGGCTGACAGCACAAGGCCAAGCCAGAGGGCCTCCGCGCCACCGCCAATCAAGCGGGAGCAAGCGCTCCGTGACGGCGTCGACGGCCATCGACCGCGCTTGTCCAAATGAGGCCGTCACGGCCAGAAAATCACCGTTAGCTGAGGCCCTCATCTCATTAGCCACAGGCAAATAGCAGCTTAACCGGAGCCTGGGAGAGCGGCTGCCAATCTAGAACGCCGGCTGGCCCCGTCCAAGGAGAAGCATTGCGGACAAATCAACGAAAAGAGGGCACTCGGGAGACGGCCGCCTTAATCCCGTTCGGAAGGAGCGCGAGGAAACTGCGCGGCACCACACTGAGAGACTTGCGAGCGTGACTCTCTACATGCGTCCACACCACCGCCTTATACGGGCCTTGTTTTACAGTGAAAGCTGTTATGAGATCACAACACAAATCACATGCGCACCATAGTTGTTCGCCGCCACTGGTGTCCGTAACCACTATTGCACGAAATAGGAGAAAAACTGAATACATAAAAACGCTGGTGCTTGCAACTTGTTTGCAAACTGGCGTAGGCAGGCTTGATCTCAGAAAATTAATCGAGTAAAACATGAGTAATAAATTGTTTTAGAATATCAAAGGAACAACCAGGTGTCACACAATTCGAATCGCGCAACGCGTGGGTCATTGATTGCTCCAACCCGTTATAAAAGCTTGATCTTGTTCACCTGTTAACTGTGACGCATACCAACTGTGGGGGATTGCAGAGACTACAAAAACTTCTGGCATAATTCTTCATCGTCCTCAGCCGCAGCACAAAAAAATGCACAAAGTTTCTCGCAAGTGTGTAGCAGGTACCACACTTCGCTGAATATAATGACGAAGGATGCGATAGTATATGCCTGCCTCCTACACAATGATAAATTGCTTATGGGGTACCTTGCAAGCGTTCTTGCAGCAGCTACCCAAAGAGTGTTAAAAAGATCTCTGAAAGGTCACTTTTCCTGCTTTCGCTGTGACAGTGCGGTGCGTTCCGCGCAAGCCTGGCAGTTTTTTTCTTGCCGTATACTTCCGCCGAAGAAACTGCAGGTGGATATCAAGCGTATTACCCCATATGTACCTTTCACACCCGCGAAATTCCTTGAAAGGCTCACAATGATGTGCTTATGTGGAAGCTGAACCTAAGTCAAACCATTATTTTGATACTAAATACAAAGCTCTGCAATGTGCAAGAGTTACGTGTTATTTTTTGCGACGCTACAACATGAATGACGAGAGTTGAAGTGAAATATAACTTGAAGCACAGAGGATCACTGTAGAGCGCATACAAGCTTGCTTTGCTTTGCTTTGCCTTGCCTTGCCTTGCCTTGCCTTGCCTTGCCTTGCCTTGCTTTGCTTTGCCTTGCTTTGCCTTGTTTTGCCTTGCTTTGCCTTGCTTTGCTTTGCTTTGCTTTGCTTGCTTGCTTGCTTGCTTGCTTGCTTGCTTGCTTGCTTGCTTGCTTGCTTGCACACGTGCTCCCAGGCGCTGCCTTCTATTGCAGGTATTCATCTTCCAGTGCACCTATATTTAGTGCACGCCACATGAAATGCTCTACAACTAGAATTTTTTTCGCTCCTTAACTTCTCATCCACTATTTTACGTTATTAGGCTAACCGTTGATGTAATTACTCTTACGTTTAGCTGACTCCAGTCTGAAGACCACTGTCGTCTTTTATATATATTTAACAGAGGTTTTTTTTTAAATACTACCCCAAAACGTCTGCAAAATAGGATACAGCTTTAAAGGCAGCACCTGTCTGTTCATTACCAGTTCGAAACTTTTTGCGTTTAATTTTCATGCACTCCAACCACCCTCGACGTATACGCTCAACGTAAGAATATTATTAGTCGCGAAAAAGGAGTGCTCAACTCGTCAGTTTACAAGAAACGTCGGAGTAGGGGTGTGACCACTCGAAATCAGCAAACCTCCGACATTGCGAGTACTCTGAAGCCAACAATTTCAAAATCGAGTGAGCCAGGAAGAAGTTAGGAGAGATCAAACGTGTGGAAAGAAAGGTTATCTAAGGCACTAAACCGACCTAACCTCGCAAGGTCAGAAGTTCGAAACCACATAAGGTGCCTTTTTTAGAAAAATTAGATTTTCACAGTTAAGAAAAGAAGGTGAGGAGAGCTACGAGTCAGATTAAGTGGGGAGTTGAGACGTGATCAGGTGGTATTTTATATTGCTAAGAAAGTGCAACAGAACCCTCTACTTAGAGATAGCATAGCAGCCTATAGCATGCCATGACAAAATTTGTTTTTAACACAGATGTCAAACCATCCCGAATCGTATATCTACTTAAAATGCGTGTGGAAGAAATCGTTAAAAAAAGAAGGAAGAAAAGAGGTCTGAGGTACGGTAGCCATCTGCTGGTACTAGCACTCGCTCACCAGTGCAGGATTGGCCAACCTGGTGCAGTACCTGGCAACAACCTCCCGAGAACACAGCAATTAATACTTAGCCCTCAGTCCCCAGCAGCGGCGAAGCAACTGTACAAGGCGGTGGTCAGACCTCTGACACAGCGGAGTGTGCTAAGAATTTGTGCGTACAGATAGGCCGCCATTGGAATATGAACTTGGCTACTTTCGACACTAGAACGCTATCTAGTGAAGCGAGTCTAGCTCTGCTATTTGAGGAATTATAGAGTGGTAAATGTGATTTAATAGGGCTCAGCAAAGTTAGGAGGACACGTGAGGCTTATACAGAGCTGAAGAATGGACAATTCCTATGCTACAGTGGATTAGTCGGAAAAGAACTAGGAGCGTGGTTTCTCATACACTAGAGTATCGCTAGAAACATAGAATACTATGGCATCAGTGAGAGGGTGGCAAGTATCATAATTAAGTTTTTAACAAAAGGTACAAGATGAAGGTGGTACAGGCCTACGCGCCTACATCGAGCCATGATGATAATTTGGTTGAATGCTTCGATCAAGACGTATAGTCAGTCATTAATAAAATAATTACACAGTATACTATTGTCATGGGCGACTTTAATGCCAAAGTAAGCAAGAAACAGACCGTAGACCATGTAGTAGGGTAATATGGCGTCGGCTCGAGAAATTTCAGAGGGGAGTTATTGGTGTATATTTATAGAGTTCACAGAACATAATATTTTACGGATTTTGAATACCTTCTTTAGAAAACAGGCTAACTGCAATCGGACGTGGCGAAGTCCTAATGGCGAATATAAAGATAAAATGCACTTCATTCTGTGTGCACACCCAGACATTGTACGGGATGTAGGAAGTAGTTGACAAGATTAGATGCAGTGACCATTGAATGATATGAGCTCATATTCACCTAGATTTTAAAAAACTCAACGGTTTAAAGTGATACGTAAGAAGCTAATTAATAAACTAGCGGTAAAAAGAAAAATATAGGTATTCAGAGTTTCGCTCGAGAATCGATTCGAGACAATAAATGAGATATCCGACGTTAGCGTTGACACAATGAATATTAATCTTACTAGTACCATCAAAGAGCGTGCGATTTAATTTGGAGGTGCAGTCACTATGCACGAAACTGGCAAACTATTTACGGAGACAAAAAACCTTATTAAGAGAGGACTAATGATGAAGTCTTCAATTTCAACCGATAAAATATAGCTAGTGGAGCTTTCGAAGTTCATCAATAGGCGAAAGGTAGCCGACATTAGGAGGTACTACATGAAAAGAATTGAGCAGACTGTAAAAAGTGGCAGAAGCGTAAACGCTGCGAAGGCAGGCTGGTGCATAGGCCGAAATCGGATGTATTCAGTGAGGAACGAGGAAGGCAATGTCATAACAAATACGGATAGGATAGTGGAGCTGGCGGAGGAGTTCTACAGAGAGCTGTAATGAAGTCAAAAGGACCAGGATGATATTCTGAGAAACAATAACAGACTAGAGGAACTCGACACCCTACCAGTAATGACAGGGGAAGTAAGGAAAGCCCTATAAAGAATGCAAAGAGGCAAAGCCGCTGGTGAGGATAAGGTATCAACGGACCTCCTGAAAGATGGCGCAGAATTTGTGTTAAAAAAATTAGCCACCATACGGAGGAGTGTCTCTTGACGGGAAAGGTACCAGAATCTTGGAAGAACACCAACATCATCTTAATCCATAAGAAAGGAGACGTCGAGGACTTGAAAAATTAGAGGCCGATCAGCTTGCTGTCCGTTCTCTACAGAATATTTACAAAAATAATAGCTAATACAATTAAGGCGTATTAAAGTTCAATCAACCAAAGAAACAAGCAGCATTTCATGCCGGCTACTCCACAATAGATCATTCATCCTATTATCAATCAGGTAATAGAGAAAACCGCGGAATACTTCCAACCCTTGTAAATAGCTTTCACAGATTACGAGAAGGCGTTTGACTCAGTCGAGACATCAGCAGTGATACATGTAATATGGAATCAGGACAACCAAGAACCCTACATAAATCTTCTGGAAGAAATCTACAGAAGATCCACAGCCCTCATAGTCCTTCATAAATAAAGCGACAGAAAGCCAATAAAGAAGAGTGTAAGGCAGGGAGACCCGATCTCTACAATGCTATTCACCGCGTGTTTCTGGAGGTATTCGGGACCCTAGACTGGGAAGAGTTAGGGATAAATGTTAATGGAGAGTACCTTAGTAACCTGCAATGCGCTGATGAGATTGCCTTGATGAGTAACTCAGGAGACGAATTACAGTTCATAATTACTGAACCGGACACGCAAAGCAGAAAAGCAGGTCTAAAAATAATATGCACAAAACTAAAATATTGTGCCACAGACTCGGCAGAAAACAACACAAATAAAACTCACATAGAAAGGGCAGCGCGAAAACTCGGGAAATAAAGAAGGACAGTAGAGACACAGCGCTGACTAACAACTGAAATTTTATTGTCATCACCTGTTCATATATATGTGCCTCATATGTGATTGAGAGGAGGTCTAGAAGCAAGAAAAGAAGGCTGGTTTTAACCAGCGATAAAAACTGCAAACGATAAAATCTTCAATGAAACTCGCGCAAGCGTGATGAGTGAAATGCATCAGGTCAAGATAAAGCAAATTACACAGAAAATCAAAGAAATCCTCTCAGATAAATAATTTCAGCGTCAGACAAGGATATGATAGGCCTGCTCACGCACTTGTCACCTGCTTCATGAATGAAGAAAGCCTCAACAATCTCGCGCTCCATCTTATCCCTTCCCATTTTAAAAAGCCGAGAACTACGAAAGTGAGGAGAACCGCCACAACGCCTGCAATTGTCAGAAAACAGCACTTTGCGATATGTGGAGAGACGCTGGAAGTTGTATAGGAGTATGTCTACTTAAGACGGGTAGTAACCGTGGAGCCGAACCTTGAGAGTGAAATAACTACGAGAATAAGGATGGGGTAGATCACATTCGGCAAACAGTCTAAAGTTATGAATGGTAATCTGTAACTATCCCATAAGAGGAAGGTATACAATAGCTGCATTTTCCCGGCTTTTACCTACGGAGCAGAAAGCTGGAGGCTTACAAAGTGGGTACAGCTCAAATTGAGAACGACACAGCGAGCAATAAAAAATAAAATGATAGGTGTAACCTTAAGCGTCAAGAAGAGAGCAGAGTGGGCCAGGGAACAAGCCAGGGTTAAGGATATCATAGTTGAAATCAAGAAAACGAAAGGGACATGGGCTGGACACGTAGCACGTAGGCAAGATAACTAGTGGTCATTGACTGAATTCCCAGAGTAGTCGAACGCACAATGGGAGACAGAAAGTTAGGTCGGCCGATGAGATTAAAAAGTTTGCGGGTATAACGTGGCAACGGAAAGCACAAGACTGGGTTAGTTGGCAGATCATAGAAGATGCCTTTGCCCTGCAGTGGGCGTAGTCAGGCTGGTGATGGATATGACATGAAATGCAATCTTGCAAGTATCACAGACAACACAGACATTTTTTGTGTTGGATCAGATAGAACGTGACATCACCAACTGACCCTCTAAAACACTGTGTATTATGTGTAACCTCAAAATAGTAACTAAATACGTTTCCCGATACTCTAACAAAAAAGGGACGCCTTACCACCCAACGTTGCCTACAAAAACAATCAGCCTGTTCACAAAGTGAATTATGATAAGTGAGGCAAGCAGTGAGATCATTCAGTGTTGCCCTATAAATTACACGTGACATTCACCACTCACGCATGTAAATGAGTGACAAAGTGGTGGACAGTTATATACAATATTTATTGGTCATGAATAGTATGCTGAATAGTATCAGCTTCATCGTCATCACCATCAACGTCATCGTCAGGGAGCTCATATTGGGGTACGCCTCAGTCTGCAATAATCTGAGGCCTATTAAAAGTTCGGGGCAAGGATATGGCAACACTCTTCGCGCGAGGTAAAATATCTCGTGATTTTGTACGTGCCAGGCGCGTCCCTGTTCTCCACAACTTCTTAGTCACCGAGTCATTTCTCGGAACCGGCGCAGTCGGTTGGAGCGTGCGTGGTTTCGTGGGCAAACTCGCTGAGGTTGGGGCGAGCACACTTGACCTGTGCAACGTGTGCGGGAAACCAGAAAAGTGCGTGGTGATTGTTGTCATCGCTGTCGCTACTATGGAGCACGCGTAGGGCTTTCTCGGAGACGATGCCACCCTCGAAGCTCTGATAGCCAACCTGGAATCGCTAAAGATGCTAGTCCTTTCACCGTTCAGGAGGCAATGGTGATGGCGATGTTCTTCCTGGACTCTATGACGACCATAGAGAAACCGTGGCTTCAGTGGTGCGCTGCCGCATCGACGAAGCTGAGGCTGCACTTATCGCTGTGGATCTGCTTCAGAATTGTAGCGGCTGTGGCTAGTCATTTGCCCCGATTATGTTCTGTATGGACGTTCCTCGGAATGTGTGCCACGATGATCAGGTAGCAATCTAGCAAGGCACCTGGCTCACGTTTTCGCTCACTTCGGTCGAGCAGTGACAAAGTTCTCGTATTATATGTATACCAGCCTGGGAGGTAGAAAGGCGCGTGATTCAGGTCCACTCCTGCGCTTCGGCAATCTCTTCCTACTTATTGTGCACTCTGAGATAGGACAGGCACTTGGTGCACGTCGTAATCAAGATTCCAAGAGTCCGCTTGGTGATAATGCCAAAGCACATTACCAATCTTATTATAAAGTTGGAACCGTTGGACGCGAATGCAGTCAACTTTGGGTATTGCGCCAACATCTCTGGTGTGAAGCTTGATCTCGCTCTCCGCTTTAGTCTCCATCGCTTGGGCTTGGGCCCTCGCCTCGACAGATGGTAGAACAGGAGCTTCGATTTGTTTGGGCAACACCTCAGGCCAGTGGGACGTAGATAATCTTCGATGTCGTCATTATATCTTCCTGCAGGGCACACTTGATATGGCCGTTGCTGCCGCCGGTGCACAAAATGATGACATCATCCGCGTAAATCATGTGATTAATGTCCTCAATGCGCGAGAGTCTCTTGGACAACCCGACCATGGCAAGGTTGAACGGGGTGGGCGAGATCACTGGTCCCTGCGGGATGCTGCGCGATACCATTGGGATCTCTTCAGAGACAATGTCTCCTGCCCTTAGGGTGGCTTTCCTACGGGTCAGAAACAATTTGGTCTGCACATAGAAACTGGCTACCAGGCCGCGCTAGACAATCTACCGCAGCCCAAAAGAGTGGGCAACATTGTGGAAAGGTTGCTCTCGGTATAACACGAGAATGGTTCGCATGTGTTGAGTATTGCAGTTGATGATTTGATGTGTCCCCAGTTTCATAGCGTCTTGGGTCGAGAGCTTTGCACGAAAACCAATAATAGTGCGCGAGTAGAGCCCATGGTCCTCCAAGTACGAGGTCAGCCTGTTGAGCACGACGTGTTCAGCCATCTTGACTACGCAGGACATGACCTAAAGGAGCACAGGTTGTCCAGGTTGGGTGGCTTGCCGGGCTTGGAGATAAGCACAGTTTGTGCGATTAGGTAGTTGCAAACCTGCATACCAACATGTTCTTGGAGCCCCGCACCCACCCAACATCACAGCCGATTTGCCGACGATCGGCGCAACTTTGACAACCGCGCGCCACAATCACCCCCTCACCATCATGAACAGCAGACCACTACTAGAAGGGGAAGTCCGCTGGACAGCCAATACGCGTTTATTGTGGACGGCGAGAGCAGAAGCACTACACGACAACTGCACTACACCACTCCTCAAAGGTAAGCCTGCCTAACTACGAAGTCGTGTCCCTCTATTGCATACCCCGGTGTTGTAGATGCTGTCATCTAGACAAAGCCGGACGAAGCTGGTGACAGCGTGTGCTCGAGGTGCGCGTAGCGCGTGGCAAGGCTCCTGGGTTTTAACACCGTTTGAAATGAAAAATTGGTTTCAATCTTCCCTTCGAAGAGTGTTGAGGACTTAACGTCTAGATTAAAGCGGCCAAAGGTAAGAGTGATGCGATATAAATATGAGGTTACATACGTTCCAAGCAAAGAACTCATAGCCACAGATGCACTTTCGAAAGCGCCTGTGTCCACGTAACTCAGCCTCCTGCCTTCTAGCTGGTCCCTGACGGCTTCAGCATAGTGTCAGAAGAACAGGGGCTACCAGTGCACATCGGCTTCTAGTCTTCATCCTTGCGAAGAACGCCGCAAGAAAAAAGCACCAGTCATGGTGTCATTCGTTATTCAACCACTGGATGCCTTCAACTTTTCGTCGCCGAACAAGTGGCCGAAGTGAAAACAGCGTTTTTAATGCTTCCAAACCTCTTCAAGCTTGTGCGTGAAGCCCTAGCAATATCAAGTAGACGCCCTAATCTACATCATGAGTGAGCAAGCCAAGGAAATCAACGCCACCTTCGCTTTATATGAAAAGAACTCCAAGAAATTCGGTGCCATCATCAAGCAGTTCGACAAGTATTTCATTCCACGACACAACGTGATCTTCGAGCATGCCAGATTCAACACCAGACTGCAACAAGATGGTGAGTCAGCCGAAGATTTCGTCCCTGCGCTTCACACAATTTGGGGAGATTGCGAGTCCGGTGCTCTTCGAGAGGTGTTCGTGCGTGACCACCTCGAGGTTGGAATAAAAGACAAGCTGCTATCTGCCAGGTTACAGCTCGGCGAAGAGCTCACACTACAAAAGGCTCTAGATTCTGTTCATTGGATCGAGAGTGTCCGTCAGCAACAAACGGAGCTCCACCAGCAAGTGCCATCTTTCAGCAAAGTTGCATCCGGTTCAGAGACCAGTCGACGTGCTTCAATGCAAGACAAAAGCGGCAGTCATCTACCCTGACCAAGCAAGCCATAGTAACCCTCCATTAAAAACAGAGAGCAGAAACCATGTCGTTGGTTTGGTCAACAGCGTCACTCTCGCACTCTCTACACAGCACGCTCGGAAGTCTGCAGGAGTTGCCGGAATAAAGGTTCTTGTGCCTCCATATGCATGTCGCGACGCCTCGATTTTGTCGAAACTGAGCACGGAACTTTAGAAGCAGGATTTCTTGAAGCACTCAAGACGACGAATGCTGGAAACTGGGAAGCAAAGGTCTTGGTTCAAGGAAGGCTTCAAAGTTGACACTGGTGCCCACGAAACCGTCCTCCCGACGCATGTATTCCAGACGCTCAAGGACAAGCCGCTTCTATCAGCTCCTCCTCTTCAGCTGCTTAGCCCAGATGGAAAGCTTCTTCCAGCAGCAGGAGTGGCACAACTCCAGCTCATGTACCACAACCACGCGACTACTCAAGACATATACGTACTAGATCAGATATGCACTTCGTAACTAGGCAAGCTAGACAAAAAAGCTACAGATGCTGACCTTCGTAACCGCCGTTGCCGATAAAGTGAACTCTGAAGAATAATTTCCAGCGGTGTGCCAAGGACTCAGCAAGCTGCTCAAATAACACAGAATTCAGCTTCAATCAGCGCCCATGGTGTCTATGTGTGTTTCTTTTTCTGTGTGGTTGTTGATTCGGCGCGACGTTGACTATTTAATCAAGACATACACCGCCTAGCCCAACAACGAGTTCTACAAGAGCAAAAGCTTTCGTACTCAGCTCCCCGAGGCGCATCCCAATTCTATTTATTTATTTATTTATTTATTTATTTATTTATTTATTTATTTATTTATTTATTTATTTATTTATTTATTTATACAATACTGCAGGCCACAAATGGGCCCAAGCAGGAGTGGGGGTGTTACAGAGCCGTTATAACAATTATACAATCTTTAGCGAGGTAAAAACAATAAACAGGACAATACAAAATATTTTGAAAACACTGTAAAATATTAATACAAAATTTTACAAGTCAAACATGTGATCAATAGATTTCAGCACATTGTCAGATGAAAGAATTTCATGCAGGAGGTTATTCCAGTCGGTTATAGTGCGGGGAAAAAAAGAATACTTAAAATTGTTAGTGCGCGCTGTGATAGGCGAGAACTTTGCAGAATGGTAATTCCTGGTGGGACGCGATGATAACGGAGTCAGGAAGGCCGATGTTTTGAGTCTGATATTCCCGTGTGATAATTGGAATTGTGCGAGAAGACAAAGTTGGAACTTGAAAGGATGCAGAAACTTGTTGTTATATCAGCTGTTGATGAGCCGACTGAGTGGTGTGCACCAATGGTAGTGGTAGTGGTCCCAAAGCTCTCCAAGATGTGAGAATATGCCTCGACTTCACAGAGCTGAACCTCGACGTTCTCAGAAAATGGCATCCTATTTCTTCCGTGGAGCACACTCTCGAACTTTTTCATGGAGCTACGGTATTCTCCAAACTCTATGCCAACTCTGGATGTTAGTAAATTCCACGTTGTGAAGAATCAAGGAAACTCACCACCTTCATCTCACCTTTTGGGCGCTTCTACTTCAACCGACTACCAATTGGCATTGCATCAGCTCCTGAACACTTCCAGAAGCAGATGGCGTACATTTTACAAGACATTAGTCGAGTTGTCCGTCACATGGACGACATCCTCATCTGGGGTTCCAAAAACCATGAGCAAAATGAGACACTCCGAAACGTTTCGCAGGCACTTGGAAAGGCTAGAGCGAGAAGGAACGACAGCAAGTGCGTGTTTAATGTTCAACGCCTTACATTTTTTGGACACTGGCTCGATGGAGACGGAACAATACCCGACGATATGAAGATTGAAGACATACTGAAAATGGATAGTTCCAAAAACAGGACTGAACTGCAGAGAGTTCTCGAAATGGCAACATACCTTGCGAGATTCGTTCCCAATCTCTCTGATATTATGTAGGCACTCACACTCCTGTTGTGAAAAAAGCAAGAATTCGTTTGGGGTGCGCGACAAGAGCAGGCATTCAACAGGTAGAAGTCGGTGCACTCATCTCGTCCTGTGCTTGGAGTCTACGACACATCAAAAGGAAGAGTCGTCACCACCAACGCATCATCCTTTGGACTGGGAGCATTAATCCGGAAGAACTAAACGCATGGCAAGTTTTCTGTCATCGCTTATGCCTTGAGGTTGCTTTCAGAAACCGAGAAGCGCTACGCTCAGAAATAAAAAGAGGCTCTTGCTTTAGTCTGGACATGGAATAAATTCAGCGATTACCTTGCTGGCAAGCTGTTCAAGCTAGAGACGGATCACAAGCCATTGGTTTCAATCTTCCCTTCGAAGAGTGTTGAGGACTTAACGTCTAGATTAAAGCGGCCAAAGGTAAGAGTGATGCGATATAAATATGAGGTTACATACGTTCCAAGCAAAGAACTCATAGCCACAGATGCACTTTCGAAAGCGCCTCTGCGAGAGACGGGAGACAGCAAGCTCGAAGAAAGCGTTGCATTTTCCATTGCTCTATGACAATCTCGATTCCTATAAAGCAACATTGCTTACAATGGTTAAGGGCATCCCAACAAGCAGACCTTATATGTACACAACTTCGTCTGCTGTGCGAAAACAACGGGCCGTTCTGGACAGACTCAGGACTTCACCTTAAACCCTCCTACGACCACCGACACCAGCTCGCTGTCGAGAATGATTTACTCCTCTACGCCTCGCGAGTTCTCGTCCCCGACTCTTGCCGTAAATAAATCCTACGACTCTTGGACGAACGACACTTTGGCATAACAAAGACATCTGCTCGAGCCAAAGACTGTGTCTGGTGGCCCGCCGTAATATCTGACGTCTCGTCCCTGGTGAATCCATGTCAGCAATGCATCGAAACAAGAGTCAACAGAAAAATGACACTAGTAAGCTCCGAATTCTCTGAGAGGCCCTGGCAACGCATTGCGATGGATTTTTTTTTTACTTCAAGAACCAGTGGCGGTTGATAGCTGCAGTCTATTATTCAAGATACCCCGAATTAGTTCGACTTGAGAAGCTCCCTTTCGCAGCCACTGCAAGTCAATTTTCGCACGGCACGGAATTCCCGAGGAAGTGGTTTCCGACAATGTTCCACAGTTTACGTCGACTCTATTTTCACGCTTCTCCCAAGACTATTGTTTTAAAAGGGAACTGGCACAAAAATTTCAGCCTCGCGTTTTTCTGCTGCAATGCGTTGCTGTTGGGCTGTTAGTAATGACACGACACATTGTTTGCTGCATCACGCGATAGATAATTAATTACAGGCCTCTCATTAGCGATCAGTTTCAGTTTCGGCTTGAGAGAGTCTCAAAAACGTTGTGCAACTGTCGCCACCTAGCGTGTTCAACTCTTGGCCACGTCAACACACAGAACTGTGACGCACTTCTGCACGATCCGCATCAAGAATTACTTTCGAAGAGAAAACGGCACTCAAATGTCGCCAAACGCCAAACTTTCTAAGCGTGCGCCACGGCCACGCACTCGCAACCAGCTGCCGAGAAATATAGACTTCGGGAACTAACGCGGCAAAAGAAAAATGGTGGCTTTGACGTCGTCATAACTTGTTTTGTTGACCGCCGCGTGGTGACGTGACGGAAGTAGGGGGTCACCTCTGCGTCACCTCCGAGGGTGTCTGTAGCGCTATGGAGTTGGTAGCTCACGCAAACTTCAACATTAATTTAAATTCTTTTCAAGCTATATTCGCTGTGGATATCTTACAGATAATATACGAATGTTCACAAGAATCAACCCCGCAGGCTATCTTGGCCTCGAAATTGTGTCAGTACCTCTTTAAGCACATTGCATCTAGCCGTCACTGTCTTCAAAGTATTGAACTTGCAGGGGCTGCAGTGAAATTCATCAAGACATCTATGACGAAGACCAAGGACCTTTACCTGACACTTCTACCTTACAGGTCGACTCCTTTGAAAAATGAATATAGCTAGCCCTGCCGAACTGCTCGTGGGCTATCGGCTGAAATCCAGGCTTCCTCTTTGTTCTGCCAAGTTCACCTCCCAATTGCCAGATTAGGAAGCCTTGGAAACTTTGAGGAAAGATACAAAAAACGTCAAAGGAAAGACTTCGACGGACGTCATGGAGTCCGCGACTTGCCGGAAGTTTTTATAGAGATGTCGTGTGAGTGACAGACCTCAAGAATAAAGGGACAGTACAAGCCCCAGCCGACGAGCCTCAATCTTACTGGGTCAACACCGACACTGGTACTGTACGTAGAAACCGGACGCAGCTATTTCCATATTCCCGAAGTCACAACAATGCAGACAGCATCAGTGCCAGACTTTGTGCTATAGACACTCGCTCCCGTTGCCAGGAATCTTCCCATGGGAACACCACAAGTGGCATGTGCGTGAAGCCACCTGCTGCAGCGAACTTCGCTTGATTGCATTGGAGATGTTGCAGATGCTGCCACCTAGAAAAATCCCTGCGAAGCTAGTGACAGGGCGGGCTCGAGGTGTTAAAGTCCCTAACGACTTTAATACCCGGGACTGAAACTCCCAACGAACACAGACATCCTGCACTCAACGCTCGCCGGGAGCCCAATGCCAAAACCCTACAACGATGAAGGCCTGCCGGACATAACTACAATCGGCGGACTTCATCAGAACCATCCCCGCACCCAAAATAAGATTGACCTTCAAAATGTAAGTCCAGCTCATTGCTTCTCAGTTGCAATGCTACCTTCCTTTAAGTACGAAAACTCGCTGACAAACAAATCAGACATGAAATGCATAAAGCAACATTACAAGTGTCACTTGGTGCTGCAATAGCCCCACGGGTATGACACTCTCCCTCACACCACCCGCTACAAACCTACATGAACACGACCAAATAACATGAAAAAATGTCCTCCTTGAGGCATCCCTTACATTACCTTAAATCACTCACAATCACATTGATAAGCAGTTTAAGAAACTAGTCGCTATGAGCAACACTATGAGCAACAACACTTTATCGAGCAATGGAATCAACCTGCTAACAGAATTCAAACAGCATAAATACAAAGCCATTATAACTTCTAAAATTTATAAACTCAAAAGAGACCATGTCCCCAACCCTGCGTTTCCTGAGATCATTCCATACCACTACAACACCACCACCACCTAAAAAACCACTAACGGTACAAACAAAAACCCATCTATGAACACACCCTGCGACACTGTGATTATAAACCTATTGGACACGAGTCTGTCACCTGACGAATAAAAACTGCTATTCATAGACTAAGCTTCTGCCCAACCATAAAATTTTTCGATTAATTTTACTTACTCCGAGATCTCGACAACTTTGCTAGAAGCAGGAGGTTGCGCGAAAATTTCTTGGACAGGACTTCTAACAACGAAAAATTTCACCGTCGTAGAACAAGTGATTGGACACCTAACAGTAATCGAGACAAGTGTCTGAACCTTTATATCACCGCAGTACAAAAAGATAGAGCGCACGAATACCACAGACAGAAACGAAAGCGAGAAAACTTGAAAAAATCTGAAAAAAATTGTATGAGAAATCTGGTATCTAGGACAGACATAACAATAGAACCCATTGACAACGGAGGAGCAATTGTAGTCCTCAATACAACCAACTACTTACAAGAAGCATACCGCCAACTAGACGACTCAAAATTTTACGAACGCGTCCCAGGTGATCCGACAGACGACTACAAACGTATTGTATCAAGAGAACTAAAGAAACTGTTGGACGGAGAAAGGATAACCAACACTGACCACAAACTAATTCGAGCAGCATACCTTCACCCAGTCGACCAATTATATCAAGCATAGGTACAAACTGAACCACATGTTCTCACATTTTTTTCCGTGCACCTTCTTTGTATAAAGCTAAGCACAAACAAAAGGCCAGACTCTGGCTGAAATGTCGAACTAAACATCACGGAGGATCTTCTTGAGATACACACACACACACACACATATATATATATATATATATATATATATATATATATATATATATATATATAATGAGATATAACAGACAGTAATGCCAAGGAATGTACAGGGGAAGTTATTAACATTAATGGAATGTAAATAAGAAGAAAGAAAAGTGGATGAAAAAATTACCAACTGTAAGCAGGAATCGAACCTACGACCTTCGAATTACGCGTTCGATGCTCTAACCACTGAGCTATTACAGCGGCACTCCCTCCATCCATTTTTTTGGGTTTATCTGTGAATTTAGAAGTAGGAGCGACAGTCAGCGCCATCTATAAGCCAAACAACGAGTGTGAAAACACTCTTATGCGCATGTTTGGCGTCACGTAGCACGTGAACTTATTATGAGCGGGCAGCTGATTAATTGTCCCTCTTATACAACCTAAACACACCAAGTCTGCCAGTACGAGACCCTCGTTCAATGAAATAAGGGAAAGAAGTGTATACCTAAGGGCTCGTTTTTCCGTGTTTTTAACACAATAATAATGAGATATAACAGACAGTAATGCCAAGGAATGTACAGGGGAAGTTATTAACATTAATGGAATGTAAATAAGAAGAAAGAAAAGTGGATGAAAAAATTACCAACTGTAAGCAGGAATCGAACCTACGACCTTCGAATTACGCGTTCGATGCTCTAACCACTGAGCTATTACAGCGGCACTCCCTCCATCCACTTTTTTGGGTTTATCTGTGAATTTAGAAGTAGGAGCGACAGTCAGCGCCATCTATAAGCCAAACAACGAGTGTGAAAACACTCTTATGCGCATGTTTGGCGTCACGTAGCACGTGAACTTATTATGAGCGGGCAGCTGATTAATTGTCCCTCTTATACAACCTAAACACACCAAGTCTGCCAGTACGAGACCCTCGTTCAATGAAATAAGGGAAAGAAGTGTATACCTAAGGGCTCGTTTTTCCGTGTTTTTAACACAATAATAATGAGATATAACAGACAGTAATGCCAAGGAATGTACAGGGGAAGTTATTAACATTAATGGAATGTAAATAAGAAGAAAGAAAAGTGGATGAAAAAATTACCAACTGTAAGCAGGAATCGAACCTACGACCTTCGAATTACGCGTTCGATGCTCTAACCACTGAGCTATTACAGCGGCACTCCCTCCATCCACTTTTTTGGGTTTATCTGTGAATTTAGAAGTAGGAGCGACAGTCAGCGCCATCTATAAGCCAAACAACGAGTGTGAAAACACTCTTATGCGCATGTTTGGCGTCACGTAGCACGTGAACTTATTATGAGCGGGCAGCTGATTAATTGTCCCTCTTATACAACCTAAACACACCAAGTCTGCCAGTACGAGACCCTCGTTCAATGAAATAAGGGAAAGAAGTGTATACCTAAGGGCTCGTTTTTCCGTGTTTTTAACACAATAATAATGAGATATAACAGACAGTAATGCCAAGGAATGTACAGGGGAAGTTATTAACATTAATGGAATGTAAATAAGAAGAAAGAAAAGTGGATGAAAAAATTACCAACTGTAAGCAGGAATCGAACCTACGACCTTCGAATTACGCGTTCGATGCTCTAACCACTGAGCTATTACAGCGGCACTCCCTCCATCCACTTTTTTGGGTTTATCTGTGAATTTAGAAGTAGGAGCGACAGTCAGCGCCATCTATAAGCCAAACAACGAGTGTGAAAACACTCTTATGCGCATGTTTGGCGTCACGTAGCACGTGAACTTATTATGAGCGGGCAGCTGATTAATTGTCCCTCTTATACAACCTAAACACACCAAGTCTGCCAGTACGAGACCCTCGTTCAATGAAATAAGGGAAAGAAGTGTATACCTAAGGGCTCGTTTTTCCGTGTTTTTAACACAATAATAATGAGATATAACAGACAGTAATGCCAAGGAATGTACAGGGGAAGTTATTAACATTAATGGAATGTAAATAAGAAGAAAGAAAAGTGGATGAAAAAATTACCAACTGTTAGCAGGAATCGAACCTACGACCTTCGAATTACGCGTTCGATGCTCTAACCACTGAGCTATTACAGCGGCACTCCCTCCATCCACTTTTTTGGGTTTATCTGTGAATTTAGAAGTAGGAGCGACAGTCAGCGCCATCTATAAGCCAAACAACGAGTGTGAAAACACTCTTATGCGCATGTTTGGCGTCACGTAGCACGTGAACTTATTATGAGCGGGCAGCTGATTAATTGTCCCTCTTATACAACCTAAACACACCAAGTCTGCCAGTACGAGACCCTCGTTCAATGAAATAAGGGAAAGAAGTGTATACCTAAGGGCTCGTTTTTCCGTGTTTTTAACACAATAATAATGAGATATAACAGACAGTAATGCCAAGGAATGTACAGGGGAAGTTATTAACATTAATGGAATGTAAATAAATTCACAGATAAACCCAAAAAAGTGGATGGAGGGAGTGCCGCTGTAATAGCTCAGTGGTTAGAGCATCGAACGCGTAATTCGAAGGTCGTAGGTTCGATTCCTGCTTACAGTTGGTAATTTTTTCATCCACTTTTCTTTCTTCTTATTTACATTCCATTAATGTTAATAACTTCCCCTGTACATTCCTTGGCATTACTGTCTGTTATATCTCATTATTATTGTGTTAAAAACACGGAAAAACGAGCCCTTAGGTATACACTTCTTTCCCTTATTTCATTGAACGAGGGTCTCGTACTGGCAGACTTGGTGTGCTTAGGTTGTATAAGAGGGACAATTAATCAGCTGCCCGCTCATAATAAGTTCACGTGCTACGTGACGCCAAACATGCGCATAAGAGTGTTTTCACACTCGTTGTTTGGCTTATAGATGGCGCTGACTGTCGCTCCTACTTCTAAATTCACAGATAAACCCAAAAAAGTGGATGGAGGGAGTGCCGCTGTAATAGCTCAGTGGTTAGAGCATCGAACGCGTAATTCGAAGGTCGTAGGTTCGATTTCTGCTTACAGTTGGTAATTTTTTCATCCACTTTTCTTTCTTCTTATTTACATTCCATTAATGTTAATAACTTCCCCTGTACATTCCTTGGCATTACTGTCTGTTATATCTCATTATTATTGTGTTAAAAACACGGAAAAACGAGCCCTTAGGTATACACTTCTTTCCCTTATTTCATTGAACGAGGGTCTCGTACTGGCAGACTTGGTGTGTTTAGGTTGTATAAGAGGGACAATTAATCAGCTGCCCGCTCATAATAAGTTCACGTGCTACGTGACGCCAAACATGCGCATAAGAGTGTTTTCACACTCGTTGTTTGGCTTATAGATGGCGCTGACTGTCGCTCCTACTTCTAAATTCACAGATAAACCCAAAAAAGTGGATGGAGGGAGTGCCGCTGTAATAGCTCAGTGGTTAGAGCATCGAACGCGTAATTCGAAGGTCGTAGGTTCGATTCCTGCTTACAGTTGGTAATTTTTTCATCCACTTTTCTTTCTTCTTATTTACATTCCATTAATGTTAATAACTTCCCCTGTACATTCCTTGGCATTACTGTCTGTTATATCTCATTATTATTGTGTTAAAAACACGGAAAAACGAGCCCTTAGGTATACACTTCTTTCCCTTATTTCATTGAACGAGGGTCTCGTACTGGCAGACTTGGTGTGTTTAGGTTGTATAAGAGGGACAATTAATCAGCTGCCCGCTCATAATAAGTTCACGTGCTACGTGACGCCAAACATGCGCATAAGAGTGTTTTCACACTCGTTGTTTGGCTTATAGATGGCGCTGACTGTCGCTCCTACTTCTAAATTCACAGATAAACCCAAAAAAGTGGATGGAGGGAGTGCCGCTGTAATAGCTCAGTGGTTAGAGCATCGAACGCGTAATTCGAAGGTCGTAGGTTCGATTCCTGCTTACAGTTGGTAATTTTTTCATCCACTTTTTTTTCTTCTTATTTACATTCCATTAATGTTAATAACTTCCCCTGTACATTCCTTGGCATTACTGTCTGTTATATCTCATCATTATTGTGTTAAAAACACGGAAAAACGAGCCCTTAGGTATACACTTCTTTCCCTTATATATATATATTGTTGCGAATGTATTTACTACTTTAGAGTAGAAAAGTACTCCAGCAGTCAAGATGGCAGCCGTTGTGTATTTCGAACAGCCCAAAAACGTCGTCGTCTTCTTCTTCGCACCGCCCGCATAGCTGCATAGCCGCGAACCCGCAACATCGACCTCCGGCGGCGAAAAGCGCCGACCCGGCGCTTGTTAGCAGGTGTTGGACGAGATGTACGGCTTGAGGCGAGCGACGTGGACGATGTCGGAAGATGTGGAAGGTATCGAAGGGTTTAGAGGTGCTATTTCATAGGTAACATCAGTTACCTGCCGTAGCACACGATAAGGTCCGGAATACTTGGGTAGAAGCTTTTCAGCCAGACCAACATGTCGCGACGGAGTCCACAGAAGAACGAGGTCACCTGGACTAAAGTGGACGTCCCGATGGTGGCTGTCATAGCTACGTTTCTGACGGAGCTGCGAGTCCGAAAGGCGCTGGTGGGCAATCTGACGGGCTTTCTCCGCGGTGCTAATAGCGCGGCGAGCATATGCTGTGGACAGGTCGGTAGGGTTGGGTACAAGCGTGTCGAACGGCAATGTCGGGTCTCTTCCATACAAAAGGTAAAAGGGAGAATATCCAGCAGTGTCGTGGCGTGAGCTATTGTAAGCGAAAGTGACAAAGGGTAGTGCAATGTCCCAGTCACGATGATCCGTCGACACGTACATGGCGAGCATGTCAGTGAGTGTGCGATTCAGACGTTCTGTGAGGCCGTTTGTTTGAGGATGGTAGGCCGTCGTAAGCTTGTGCTTGGTTGCACAAGAACGAAGTAGATCGTCAATTACCTTAGATAAAAAGTAGCGACCGCGATCGGTGACCAGTTGACGAGGAGCACCATGATGTAAGATGACGTCTTGAATCAAAAAGTCGGCGACATCTGTAGCGCAGCTGCTTGGAAGAGGTCTCGTAATTGCGAAACGGGTCGAGTAATCTATGGCGACGGCGACCCACCTGTTACCGCCGGTAGAAAGAGGGAAAGGGCCCAGCAGGTCGAGGCCGACACGATAGAAAGGCTCGGCAGGTACGTCGATCGGTTGAAGGAGCCCGGCGGGGTGTACCGCTGGCCTTTTGCGGCGTTGGCACGACTCACAAGACCTAACATAACGTTGTACAGAACGGTAGAGGCCGGGCCAGAAAAAGCGTCGGCGGACACGGTCGTACGTTCTGGCAACACCAAGGTGGCCAGCCGTTGGTACATCATGTAGTTGCTGAAGTACGGTCGAGTGCAAATGAGTGGGTATTACGAGTAGTAGTTCGTTTCCCACATGGTGCATGTTGCGGCGGTATAAAATGCCGTCTATGACAACGAACATGCGAAGCGAATTGTCTGTACAGCCTGTGTTCAGGCGGTCGATTAGCTCGCGTAGGGACGCGTCACGCCGTTGCTCACATCCTATGTTGCCGAAAGCAGAGAGCGAGGAAATACAGATGGACGCGTCGTCGGTTACTAGATCTGGAGCGTCAACGGGGTACCGAGAGAGGCAGTCGGCGTCTTGGTGTAAACGGCCAGACTTGTAAACCACTGTGTATGTGAATTCCTGGAGGCGCAGAGCCCAACGAGCAAGGCGCCCCGTTGGATCTTTGAGGGCTGAAAGCCAGCATAGAGCGTGATGGTCAGTGGTAACTGTGAAAGGCCGGCCATATAAATAGGGGCGGAATTTACCAACTGCCCATACAAGCGCCAGGCACTCGCGTTCCGTAATAGAGTAATTGCGTTCGGCAGGAGAAAGGAGCCGGCTGGCATACGCAAGAACTCGATCGTGACCGGATTGACGCTGGGCTAAAACCGCGCCAATACCGTAGCCACTAGCATCAGTGCGGACCTCGGTTGGAGCAGACGGGTCGAAGTGGGCGAGAATCGGTGGCGTGGTCAGAAGTGTTATGAGCTGGGAAAAGGCCGTGCCTTGATCAGGACCCCACTCAAATGGTACATCTTTCTTCAAAAGATCAGTGAGGGGGCGTGCGACCTCTGCGAAGTTTCTGACAAATCGTCGGAAATATGAGCATAGGCCCACAAAACTTCGAACGTCCTTGACACAAGTCGGTACAGGAAAATCCAGGACAGCTCGGACTTTGTCGGGATCGGGGCGGATGCCGGAGGAGTCAACGAGATGCCCTAGAATAGTAACTTGGCGATGCCCAAAATGGCATTTCGAGGAATTAAGTTGGAGCCCAGCCTCTCGAAATACTGAAAGAATTGAGGAAAGGCGCTCGAGGTGAGACTTAAAGGTTGGGGCAAACACAATCACGTCGTCCAGATAACACAGGCAGATAGACCATTTAAAGCTGCGCAAAAGCGTGTCCATCATCCGCTCGAACGTTGCCGGCGCATTGCACAAGCCAAACGGCATTACCTTGAATTGGTAGAGACCGTCAGGCGTTACAAAGGCGGTCTTCTCCCGGTCGAGGTCGTCCACGGCGATCTGCCAGTAACCGGAGCGTAAGTCTATCGAAGAAAAATAGGTTGCGCCATGAAGGCAGTCCAGGGCATCATCAATACGAGGAAGCGGGTAGACATCCCTTTTGGTGACCTTGTTTAAATGCCGATAGTCCACGCAGAAACGCCAGGTATTGTCCTTCTTTTTAACTAAGACTACAGGGGACGCCCACGGACTCGATGAGGGCTCTATGATGCCTTTTGTGAGCATCTTATTCACCTCCTGTTGGATAACTTGGCGTTCTGATGGTGACACTCGATAGGGACGCCTGTGAATTGGAGCTGCATCACCGGTATTAATGCGATGTTTGACTTGCGATGTTTGACTTATGGGCCTACCGTCAAAGTCAAATATGTCCGAATAGCTCGTGAGAAGATCAGTGAGGTCTTTGACCTGAGACGGCAAGAGGTCTGAGGCAATCATCTTAGTTACATTGTTGAGCCGTGTAGATTTGGCTGCGTCGGTGCTATGCGGGTTCGGCGAGGCGACTGTGGCCAGTTCACGTGACACTGATGAGATCTGGCACTCGTGTGACGGTGAAAGAGTGGCGAGAACAATGCCTTGTGGTAGGATTTGAGGGCTGAGTCCGAAGTTCAGAAGAGGAAGGCACGTCTTGTTCGCTGTGACAGTTAATATGGTGTACGGGGAGGAAACGTTGCGGGCCAATAAAACACCGGGAGAGGGAAAGACCACGTAATCCCCATCCGGAACACTGGGATATGGTTCAACTGTGACACAAGTTAGGGCTTGGGGTGGGAGGCGAACAAACTCAGCGCACGAAAGCTTGTTCTGTACCATCTTCGACTCTTCGGTGGCCGCAGGCAAGTCAAGTTGCACGACGCCGGCTGAGCAGTCAATTACAGCGGAGTGGTCGGACAAAAAATCGAGTCCAAGGATGACGTCATGTGGACAGTGAGCGAGAACATGGAATAGAACGGACGTCTGGCGGTCGGCGAATCTCACACGCGCGGTGCACATTCCGAGCACAGCCGGGGTCGCTCCACTAGCGACACGTACAAATAGGGACTCTGGCGGCGTAAGGACCTTGTTTAATCGTGCACGGAGGTCAGAGCTCAGAATTGAAATATGTGCGCCGGTGTCAATAAGGGCAGTAACAGGAAGGCCATCCACTTCTACATCAAGCAGGTTCTTGTCCGTAGTCAAGGTCAGCAGAGGGTTTTCAGGTCGGGAGTCCAATGCAGCGTCACCTCCGGGAGCTGCATTGCTCAGTTTTCCGAAGAAGGGCGTCCACTAGGGTGGGGCGACGAATAGCGGCGGTGCTGAGGTGACCTGGAGCGACGGTCATGCGGGGACGGCGAACGGCTGGACCGGCGGACTGGTGTCGCAGGAGTGCCATTGTACGGTCCATCGTCACGAGCGCTGTACTGCAGGGGCCGGTGGTTGTCGTCACGTCGATAGCCAGGAAACGACCGAGGTGGATACGTGCGGAAACGACAGTAGCGGGAGATGTGTCCTACACCATGACAATGAAAACATATAGGCTTGTCGTCCTGTGTCCTCCACTGAGCAGGATCACGATAGCGGCGGAATCTTTCTGGTGCAGGAGAAGGCGCTATGGTACTGACCCGAGGTTCCGTCAACGAACACACAGGCTGCAGCCCAACGTTTGCCAGCTCCTCTCTCACGACCTGTTGGATCAACGAGATCGTTGGTCGATCATCAGATGGGCGGGTCAGAAAAGACGGAGACGCGGCCTCGATTTCTCTACGAACGATGCGAACCACACTTTCGTTGTTATGTGGTTGACTGCATGGCGGCTGAAGGTCCTCGCAAGATGACGTAGCGGCCGTGTTCGGAAGTCGCAAGAAATTCTTGGCGACCCGGCGACTCTTCAGCTCTTCGAATCGGCGGCACTCTTTGATGATGTCATCAATGGTGGAACAGTCTTTGGAAACCAGTATGCTAAAAGCATCATCTGCAATGCCTTTAAGTAAATGGCTTACTTTGTCTTCCTCGGACATGTTGGGGTCGGCACGATGGCAAAGGGCGAGAACGTCAAGGATGTAGGTGACATATGATTCGGTCGTAGTTTGTGCCCGACCAGAGAGTTCTTTAGAAGCGGCCCGCTGGCGTCCGACGGCCTTACCAAACAGGTCACGAAGCTTCTGTTTGCAAGTATCCCAGCTGGTTATGTCCGCTTCATGAGCCTCGAACCACGCGCCAGCTGTTCCGCAGAGATAGAAGCCAACGTTGGCGAGCATCATCGTAGGGTCCCACCGGTACACTGCTGCAAACCGCTCGAACTTCGGAATCCAGTCGTCAACGTCAACATGGTCGGTGCCGCAGAAGTTGCCAGGGTCGCGCGGTTGCGTCAATACGACCGGCTGTACAGGCTGCGCCGGAGTCGCGGCTGAAACAGGAGCGGCAGAATTGGTTTCTGTTGCCATGGTCGGGCAGTCGAGAACACGTCCGCTTCGAAGTTCCGTCTTGCGTCGTACCCAGCGCCACCACCAAAATGTTGCGAATGTATTTACTACTTTAGAGTAGAAAAGTACTCCAGCAGTCAAGATGGCAGCCGTTGTGTATTTCGAACAGCCCAAAAACGTCGTCGTCTTCTTCTTCGCACCGCCCGCATAGCTGCATAGCCGCGAACCCGCAACAATATATATATATTTATATATATATATATATATATATATATATATATATATATATATATATATATATATATATATATATATATATTGCCGCGACAGGTTGGCCACGTTCAAGTAGCCCGCCGGAATCATCGTGGCAAGAGCACAAGCAAGACCCGGCTGGCATGCGCCACGCTTTCGTGCGCTCCGGCAACGAGGAAGAGGAAGATAGTTGGATCTGTGCCACTCGGCTACTCGGACTTTGTAACAGACCGGACTATCTGCTATCAGCATTCGCCCTAGGCGATATCGTCTTCTCCTCCTCTCCACCGTTTCATGCGCTTTACGTTCCTTCCTTTTCTTTCTTTCCCCCTTCCCCGCTGTGAGCGCGGCTACTTAAGCCCAGCAAATAAACGGCCAGGGGTCTTTCGTCATGGCGAGGCCCAGCCAAGTGTTCATCGTCGTCTTGTCTCTGAGCTAAACGATACATGGTGTCAGAAGTGGGATGTCAGAAGAGGGTGTCATGGTGTCAGAAGAGGGTGTCAGAAGAGCGAAAGTGGTACGAGAGACTGCACCACGATCATACGTGGTAAGAACGGAAGACCATGGGCTCCTGAGACGGAACCGACAGCACTTGCTGCGAACGGACGAAAACTTCAACGACAAGGTCAGCCCCGAGGGTAATCCGAACCCCGACGCGAGGCCCCCGACGAAGTTCAGTGATGGACACCGCGGCAACATCACGCCGGACAACCCACTGGGGTGTCACCAGGTGGAACCAGCTCAGCCAGAAGAAGATTATGGCGCTACCATTTCTCCAGACACTCCAGGAAGCCCACTGGCTGGCCTGCGCAGGTCAGGACGCCAGCGCAGCGAACCGAAGCGCCTTCACTACGGGCCATCCTTCCATCAAGTAAATGAGTGCAAAAGAAATCAGTGTTTTGAAAATGCGTGAAGAGAAGATGTAACAGACCGGACTATCTGCTATCAGCATTCGCCCTAGGCGATATCGTCTTCTCCTCCTCTCCACCGTTTCGTGCGCTTTACGTTCCTTCCTTTTCTTTCTTTCCCCCTTCCCCGCTGTGAGCGCGGCTACTTAAGCCCAGCAAATAAACGGCCAGGGGTCTTTCGTCATGGCGAGGCCCAGCCAAGTGTTCATCGTCGTCTTGTCTCTGAGCTAAACGATACAGACTTGACGACCATAGTCTTTAGAATCGTGGGCACAACTTCGCCCAAATAAATACGCTTGTTTTTAACCTGTCTGCCTCAGCATCGCTACATTTCTGGTGGATTGATTGATTTGTGGGGTTTAACGTCCCAAAACCACGCTATGATTATGAGAGACGCCGTAGTGGAGGGCTCCGGAAATTTCGACCACCTGGGGTTCTTTAACGTGCACCCAAATCTGAGCACACGGGCCTACAACATTTCCGCCTCCATCGGAAATGCAGCCGCCGCAGCCGGGATTCGAACCCGCAACCTGCGGGTCAGCAGCCGAGTACCTTAGCCACTAGACCACCGCGGCGGGGCACATTTCTGGTGGAGTTGCTGGGTTATGAATCGAAGCCCCGTGAGCTCAAGACAGCGTAGCCCCGACGACCAGCGTATCAACCCCGTGGAAGTGACTCCTGTACACCAGAGGGCAAGTCGCCGTCTTCGAGGTGACTCACCTGAGTTCGGTCCTCTTCACTTCACACCAAGGGGAATTCAAACGATGGATGCCACCACTATGACTACCCAGGTAACACCGGCACAAGTGTTCATTAGCCAACCGCACCAGCCGCCAGTATTCCACGGCGACTCGTACGAGGATGTTGAAGATTCGTTGGACCTGTTCGAGAGAGTGACGAGCTTGAATGGATGGGACGAAAGAGAGAAGCTTCGTCGCGTATACTTCGCCCTGGAAGACTTCGCAAAGACATGGTTTGAGAACCATGAAACCTCGTTGTCTACCTGGGAGGTATTTCGTCGACAAGCGGTGGCTACGTTCGCGAACATAGACCGGAAAGAAAAGGCGGAGGCTGCTCTTCAATTGAGGAACCAGCTCACGAACGAGAGTGCTGCTATGTACATTGAGGACATGGTCCGCCTATTCAAGCGTGCGGATTACAACATGGCTGAGGATAAGAAGGTGCGCCATCTAATGCGCGGAGGGAAGCAAGAGCTGTTCGCCGTTCTCGTCCGCAACCCTCCAAGCACAGTTGCTGAGTTTTACTCGGAAGCGACAGCCATCGAAAAAACACTGGAACAGCGGGCTCGGCAGTACAACCGGAATCTTAACTGCGCATCTGCACAGGTATTCTCCGGAGGCGTGCGAAACGACGTTGAGGCCCTGCGAGAGCTCATTAGATCAGTTGTTAGAGAAGAACTGAGCAGACTGCAAATGCCCCAGACTCCAACTGCACTATCCGTTACGAACGTTGTTCGTGACGAACTGAGGCAGGTGATACGAGAGCCAGATCGTGAGCTGCAGCCGGTTCGACCTATCCGAACATACTCTGAGGTTGTCAGACAACCCGCCGTACACAGCAATGCAGCAGTTGAGATGGAGACGACTCCTCTCCCACCTGCGGCACGCAGCGCACCTCGTCCACGGGAACCAACAACTACCTATCTGCCCCCAGGAGCACGCAGCACACATCACTATGTGGAGCGTAGGCCCAGGAAAAGTGACGTCTGGCGTGATCACGAGCGCAGGCCTCTGTGTTTTCATTGTGGGGAAGCGGGTCATCTGTACAGATTCTGTCCTTACCGACAGGCTGAATTAAGAGGCTTCCCGTCGTATGTACCGTGCCCCCGAAACGGCGAACGACCAGCGGAGATCGAGGAGTACTTGTCCACGCGCCAGAACTCGCCACCTCTACGCCAACACTTGTCACGGTCACCATCGCCTATCCGCTACCGGTCCTCCAGCCCACGTAGACCTTCAAGGCAGCCTGGTCATCACTCTCCAAGTCCACTCCCGGAAAACTGAAGCAAGCGACCTGTGGAGGTGAGGCCCCTGATAACGTCAGTTACGAAGATTTTCCAATATGGTTTGAGGGTGATGACGGTGTATTTCTGGTAGATGGGTGCAGCAACGAAAACGTTACTTCAGATTTGCGGTTGAGAATGGAAGGATGGGAGTTGAATGACTTAGTCGACACCGGTGTTGATTATTCAGTGATAAGTCACAAGATGGTGAAAAAGCTAAACAAAGTTGTGACACAGTGGAGTGGATCGCAGATACGCATGGCAGGCGGTCACATTATTACGCCCCTTGGCAGATGCACTGCAAGACTTGAAATACGGGGCTTTATTTACGTGGCCGATTTCATTGTGCCGCCAGAATGTTCAAGGGAACTCATGATATGAATAGATTTTTTGCGAGCTAATGGCGCCGTAATTAACCTGCGTAGATCCAGCGTGTCGTTTTCGACTGAACGAGCTATACCTGTAGAGGAATCTGAGGAACGACGCCTAACTGCTCTACGCGTTGTTCATGATGACGTAACTGTGCCGCCATGCTGCAGTATAATGGTTTGATTGATTTGTAGGGTTTAACGTCCCAAAACCACCATATGATTATGAGAGACGCCGTAGTGGAGGGCTCCGGAAATTTTGACCACCTGGGGTTCTTTAACGTGCACCCAAATCTGAGCACACGGGCCTACAACATTTCCGCCTCCATCGGAAATGCAGCCGCCGCAGCCGGGATTCGAACCCGCGACCTGCGGGTCAGCAGCCGAGTACCTTAGCCACTAGACCACCGCGGCGGGGCTGCAGTATAATGGTGCTCGTAGAAAATGACGCATTGTACAACCGCGAAGCCATAGCGGATACAAATGTAGGGCTGTTTTTGAACAAAGGTGTCTGCGTAGCTAGGGGTCTAGTTCACTTGACGAAAGGCCGTGCAGATGTCCTTCTCACAAATTTCTCCAACGAACTTCAGCACATCGCTCAAGGCACGGCTATTGCCTATTTACACGACTTCTGTATGGTGACTGAACTATGCAGCTTAACGACATCAACCACTCGACCAGTGGCCTGCAACATAGACACATCCGTGACCGTCAATCAGAGCCTTCCGGACAGTCAAAAGAAACAGATTTACGCCTTGGTAAAAGAATTCTCTGATTGCTTTTCAAGTGTCTCGAAGGTCCAGCGCACGTCAATCACGAAACACAGAATTATAACGCAAGACGACACGAGGCCTATATGCCAGCATCAATATCGGGTGTCACAGAAAGAACGGGAAATTATGAAGAAGCAAGTGGAGGAGATGCTTTCGGATGATGTCATCCAGCCTTCGAATAGTCCATGGGCGTCCCCCGTAGAGCTCGTTAAGAAGAAAGACAACACACTTGGATTCTGTGTCGACTACAGAAAACTGAACTGTGTAACTAAACGAGATGTCTACCCCTTGCCACGTATCGAGGATACACTAGATCAGTTGCGATCCGCAAAGTTTTTCTCCTCCTTAGATCTGAAAAGCGGATGTTGGCAAATAGAGGTCGACGAGTGGGACCGTGAAAAAACGGCATTCGTAACATCGGATGGCCTCTACGAATTTAAAGCGCTTCCATACGGCCTCTGTTCCACACCAGCAACGTTCCAGCGAATGATGGACACTGTCCTTGCCGGATTGAAATGGCAGTCATGCCTAGTGTAATTGGATGACGTGGTGGTATTCTCTGCAACGTTTGACCAACATCTAGAGCGACTACGCACAGTATTGGAAGCCATTCGGACAGCAAAATTGACAATCAAACCCGAAAAATGCCACTTCGGCTTCGAAGAGCTGCGATTCCTTGGACATGTCATTAGTTCCGAAGGTGTTCGTCCTGATCCCGAAAAGACAGCCGCTGTTCAGAGGTTCCCTACACCCAGAGACAAAAATTCAGTGCGTCGATTTTCGGGTTTTTGTGCCTACTATAGGCGATTTGTTGAAAATTTCTCATAGATTGCGGATCCTCTTACAAAACTGACGAAAGACGACCGACGTGCCCTTCACATGGGAAAGCGAACAACAGAAAGCTTTTGACGAATTAAGAAAACAACTACAGTGTTCACCAATACTTGCCCATTTTGATGAGAAAGCCGACACTGAAGTCCATACCGATGCCAGCAATGTCGGCCTCGGCGCCATCCTTGTCCAGTGGCAAAATGGTCAAGAGAAAGTGTTAGCCTATGCCAGCCGCAAACTATCAAAAGCTGAGGCTAACTACTCTGCAACTGAAAAAGAGTGCCTCGCAGTCACCTGGGCAATAAACAAGTTTCGACCCTACCTTTATGGTAGACCGTTCAGAGCTGTCAGTGACCACCATGCTCTATGCTGGCTGGCAAATCTCAAGGACCCGTCAGGTCGACTAGCAAGATGGAGCCTCAGGCTGCAGGAGTATGACATTACGGTCGTGTACAAATCTGGAAGGAAACACAGTGATGCCGACTGCCTGTCACGCTCTCCCGTCGATTCAAGTGTACCTGAAGAGGAAGACTTCCCATTTCTAGGCGTTGTCGACGCATTCGAAATAGCTCAACTACAACGAGATGACACGGATTTGCTGGCGCTTATACAACACCTGCAGGATCTCGACGTTCAAGTCCCTCGCATATTCTCCAGAGGGCTCTCCGCGTTCTGCCTTCGAGGAATTGTCCTTTACAGGAGGAACTTCGAACCTAATAGTGAAACGTTTTTACTAGTCGTGCCCACAGCCATGCGAGAGGATATTCTGCACGCATGCCACGACGAGCCAACATCTGGACACATCGGTGTGAGCCGAACATTCGCCAGGATTCGCCTGAAATACTATTGGCCTAAGTTGCTCGCATCAGTGCAGCGCTACGTGAAAACTTGTCGTCAATGTCAACGGCGCAAAACTCCACCCGTAAAACCAGCCGGCCTTCTCCAGCCAATAGACCCTCCAGATGCCCCATTCCAACAAGTCGGCATGGACTTCCTAGGACCTTTCCCGACATCGTGTGCAGGCAAGAAATGGATAGTCGTAGCCACAGACTATCTGACCCGTTATGCTGAGACTGACTCTCTGTACAGTGCGACAGCTGCCGAAGTCGCCAAGTTCTTTGTGAACAACATAGTGCTCAGACATGGTGCGCCCATCGTCGTTATTACGGATCGGGGCACCGCATTTACTGCAGAACTAATGCAATGTCTGATGCGCATGACAAATACCGATCACAGAAGAACAACGGCGTATCACCCTCAGTCAAATGGCTTAACCGAACGCCTCAACCGAACTCTGACCGACATGCTATCAATGTATGTCGATGTTGAACATAAACACTGGGATGAAATATTACCCTACGTAACATTCCCATATAATACAGCCGTTCAAGAAACAACCCACGTTACTCCTTTCGAACTAGTATTCGGCCGAAGAGTGACTACCCCGCTGGATGCCATGTTACCACTACAGGACGAAAGCAGCTATCCACCTGACTTAGATGACTTCTTGCAAAGAGCCGAAGAAGCACGGCAAATGGCAAGATACCGAATACGCCACCAACCGCACGTAGATTCTAGTCGGTACAACAAGCGACGCAGTGACGCACTTTATCATCCCGGTGACAAAGTGGGGATATGGATACCAGTGCGCCGCCGCGGACTCTCTGAAAAGCTTCTTTGCCGATACTTCGGCCCTTATGAAGTACTCAACCGTATCAGCAACGTCACTTATGAAGTCAGAACCGCTGGACACGTGAGTTCAAGACGCCGCAATCCCACGGAAGAGGTACACGTAGTCCGCATGAAACCCTATGATGACAGGTTGTCGAAAAACGAGTGAGAGTGCGCATGTATCTTTTCACTGTCTTAGGCATCGGGACGATGCGTCTGAGGAGGGGGATAATGCCGCGACAGGTTGGCCACGTTCAAGTAGCCCGCCGCAATCATCGTGGCAAGAGCACAAGCAAGACCCGGCTGGCATGCGCCACGCGTTCGTGCGCTCCGGCAACGAGGAAGAGGAAGATAGTTGGATCTGTGCTACTCGGCTACTCGGACTTGACGACCATAGTCTTTAGAATCGTGGGCACAAGTCTGCCCCAATAAATACGCTTGTTTTTAACCTATCTGCCTCAGCATCGCTACAATATATATACTTTGAGAGTGGTGCAATATATGAAACAAAACATTTATTTATTTCATCTTAACAGTTTTGGCTGGTGGTCCAGCTTTCTTCGGAGGATGTAAGTGAATAGGTACAAGTTCCACAACCATAGCAGAGGGCCGCCCTCACAATTTGGGCGACCAAAAAAGAGAAAAACAAAACAAAAAAGAAAAAAGAAAAATCGGCCCCATATGTGCATGTTACATTGCAAATGTCGTCTAAAGACGATATACTTGCGCCTGAAGAGAGTGATTGTTACAAGCTGCCACTCTAGCGTCGCCAGCGCGAAGTCAGCGACAGGAATGACAGCAGGTTGGTCCGTTCCGTACGCAAGCAGAGACAGTGAAGAGATCAGAGACGTGAGAAAACAAAACCAACTTTACTCTAGTGATATTGCAGCACACGGGATCTAGTACAACACTTCAATACAACTAACAAAATACATCAACACTTGATACAACTAAAAAACATATAAAAAGAATAAATACACAAACTAACAACAATAGAACTCCGGAGGAGAAAGTTCGAAGATATAAACAGGTGAAGGCATACGTGTGATGACCGGCAGCGTTGCGTCCCCGACGACCGGATGCCAGAAGTCGAAGAGAGTTCTGGCACGACTGCGATGTCGGTGGTGTTTCAACGCTGGTGGCTCCGGGAGGCTAGTGCTTGCACGTGACTTCGGGCAGGTTGAGCTAACTCGAGGCGAAGTCCCGATGTCTACGTTGCAGACATTAATATCGCGTCACAACTAAACGAACGGCTAAGTTTAGGTTGCCAGCCAATACAGAGCCACACTAAAAACTTCTAGAAGAGATGCTTGTTGATCTGTTTCTACACCATGTTGGTCAGCGACTAGTCTGCCTAGCAGGGCGAAATCCTGCGCTTAAATCCCCCTCGTGTCTCCTCGCTCTCTTCCTTGGGGACAAGAGACCTCTACATGGGTCCAATCATGCGCGTTTCATTGATGAAAACTCCGCCCCAAAAATATATTGACCCCACCCTTTTTTAATTGGGAGAGGGCCCTCAACTAGCGAGAGTGACAACCTGTTGGGTTGTTGTCATACGGCTTGGCCACCAGAGGTTTTCCCACGCTTTTCCCCATGGGAACGGTCAAACCGTTTGGCTCTCAGCCGGTGCGTCTCGTAGTCTAATCCTTGTTCGGGGTACATCGCGGCCTTCCACGACCTTGCAGACGCCACCGCAGTTACAAAAGGATCAAACGTCGGCGGCGACGTTCGAGGAAGAGCACCCCATTCTGCACTTCTCGGCTCCCTTTCATTCGCCCACCGTTCCCACAGTCAGTGGGGAAGTACGGCGCCCGTTAATTGCCGTGACGCCGGGTTGCCAAAAATGGCCGTCCGTGACAGTGATCAAAACGTTTATTTCATGTTCTGTGCAAGAAAATTGGTGAATGGTATTCTGAAGGCGCTGCATAAAGAGTGCCTCGAGCGTGCGGCGGAGGCGAAAGAGCGCATCAAGTCACGTCACACGTGAGATATGAGCACTATCTGGCAGTTATTCTGGAAAACGGGGCGCGCGGCGTGCGCACCCGTCCCTGAGGTGATAAGGTGTACAACGCAAGGCGACGGGTAGGTACCACCACCGTGTCGTCTTAGTGAAGCGTTGGAAACACTGGCCTTTTCGTGCAAGCGCTGCATGGTCATTGAAGCGTGGTAAACGCTACGGTCCTTAGAATTACTTATGAATGCCGTTTCTAGTAAAAATACACATACATAATATTAACGTGTTGTTATGGTTCCTCAGATACGCGCAATAATTGCTTTATAATTGACAATTGCACAAGTATGAACACTGAACCTTGAGCAATATTGGTGGGTGGTGCGAATGAGGTCGGCTGTTTGCGTATCGTTTGGTCACTTTGGTGCCATTTAGGGTACCGTTAAAGGTGGACAGACAGACAAATGTCCAGCCTCTCGGCCTTTTAAACGGCTAAGATCAAGGTGTCGAGTAAGCAGTGGGCTTGAGTTCTCGCGCAAGACTCGGGGTCACGTCATGCTGACGTCCCCCTCCCCCCCCCCCGGGGGGCGTCAACCACCGGAAAGCTGAACGTCCCTGCGACAGCACCACCCCGCCTGGAGTGCGTGCGCTTACAGCCCTCGGGTCACGGGCCCTTCCCCCGGCTGGTGACCACCACCCTATGCCAGGAGGTGAGCGGAGCCCGGTTTCCACCCACACACCCGGAGGCCCCTGCTGTGCCGCCTGCCACCAACTGCGGGTTCCAGGATCCAGAGCCTGCTGAATCAGTCTACTAGTGCGCGGCGAAGCTGCGCTCCAACCAGTCACGCCCCCCCCCCCGTCCCTTTTCGGAGGAGCAACCGGCTACGCCCCCAGCAAGGGCCCCACAAACGAGTCTCCCGGTGAGGGAGAACTGTTTTTTCTTTAACACACCTGATGGCGATTTGTCAATAGATGACCTTATTGACGCAGCCGAGCGCACGGCAGGAGATGATAGCGTGCACGTGCTCCAGCTCATGGGAGGCTTACGTTTTCTTGTATGTACTCGTAATGCCGCTCAGGCAACTAAGTTAATGGTCAGTGAAGGTTTTGTTGTTAACAATCAAAAAATCATGGTGGAGGCTGTAGGGCCTCCGGTCACCTTTGTGAATGTTTTTCGGTACCCGGCCTATCTCCCAGACTACCCGTTGACCGTTGCACTCGCACAGTATAGTAAAGTCAACAGCGTGGCCTTTGCGACTGTGACTAATCGCCAGACGAAGTTAAATGGTGTCCGCGTCGTCCGCATCGAGATGAGTAAACCGGTGCCCAACTTCCTAACCGTGGCGGGGCACCGGATCATGCTGGACTACCGCGGCATGCGGTGAGTGTGCGCGCGTTGTAGCGAAGTGGAACACATGGCTTCGGCCTGCTCGACTCCCTACTGTACGCGGTGCGGCACCTTCGGCCACGACACTGAGGGGTGTGAGGCTGAGTGCAGGAGGTGCGGGGGCAAGCACGGTACCCGTGATTGCTTCCGTAGACGATCTTACGTCATGGCGGCACGTGGTCTTTTGACGGAGCAGGGGTCCGCTGACGGGCACGTTCGCCCACGCGGCTCGGTCTTGTCAGACGGGTGGCACACAACCACGAACTTACAGGCCCTGCGACCGAAGTCCCCCACACTCACTTTGGGTATGGCGATTCACAGGCGTGGCACTGAGCCCTCCAGCGCTAGCGACTCCTTTGAAGCCGACCCGAACCATCTTTCGACTACCGTGGCGCGTTCTGAGAGCACGAAAGGCTCGAACAGTGCCGTAGTGCTCGGCGACTTTACAACGGGCAGTGACTCGACAACCAGCTCCCCCGACTTGTCGCGCGACGCCTAGGTGGTGGCCACCTCAGCGAGCAAGGAGCAGGACCCTTCCGAGGGAGAGGCGGAAAGTGACGAAGTGGGGCAAGCGGCACTGAGCACCAAGGACCGCGACTTTACTCAGCTACAACGCGGACCTAGTTGCGAGGCAAGCTTTGATGACACCATCATTCAAAGCCGCAGCCACTATGTTCTTCCGTCCGAGATCCCTTCAACGGCCCCAGGCCCCAGTCTCCACACTGCTGCAGACGCCGGCTCACGCGAAGGAACTTCTTCCGAAATCATCTATGGGCCCGGCCTCGAAAAACGGCACCGATCCCGTTCGCGACGAAGGCCGATGGACGGCACAAAACCCGAGAATACGGGGCGAGCAGAGAGCGCCGAGAGGGCCGGACGCCACTCAAAACCACTCGAGGGTAGTAGTGACAGCGACGTAGCCCGTCGCAAGAATGCCAAGAAGTCACGTAAGGGCTCGGTTGGCGACGGCCTCCCCACCGCTTCAGGTGACCAAGCAGCGTGACCATGACAGGCATCGACTCGCCTTTCTTCTCTCTCTTCTTTCTTCTGTTTCTTTTGCCCGCTACGGCCTGTGGGGGCTGTAAATAAACAAGGACGTCACGGGCTCATTCTTTACGGGCACACTCGGCCGCGCCCGCAGCCCACGCCACTCTCCTCTCCTCCGAGCCCGTTCATGGTTGCTGCCTGGGGCACGCGCGTTTCCGCGCCGCTCTCAGCCGGAATGCCCTCTCGCCCATGCCTAGCGCGGTCAAACCCGACTGGAGATAAACGCGCTCCTTTTCCTGCTATCAACAGCACCCAGTCCGCTCACCCTCTCTACTCCTTTTATTCGCTGAAGCCATGGCACTGCCCATATTCATGTTTACATTTTGCAGCTGCCAGATGAGCCGCTTAGCCTCTTTTTTTCCTTCTCGCATTTCTTGGGTCTCCGGAGACATGCGCCTTATAGCGCCCGCTGGCCTCCTACCACGCCAAATCAACGACCCCCTCCCCCACACAGAGCATTAGGCCATGTCACAGTTTAGGTTTGCCACCTGAAACGTCCGCGGCTTCCGAGATAGGGTCAAAAAACGTGACATTTTAGCATTTACCCAAGCCGAGGGGATTGACGTCTTGTTTATCCAAGAAACTAACTTTCGGTCTCCGCTATAGGTGGCTAAATTTAAGCAGGATTTCCAGGTTGATGTCTTTTCTCCTTGACTAACGCGAGGGCCTGTGGCGTTGGGGTGATCTCCATCATGGGCCGCTTCCGTCAGAAGGCCTTTTGCACCTTCGGCGCAAATGGCAGATCACTAGTGTGCGACATTTATGTCAACACAAGACGATGTCGTTTTGTAAACATATACGCTCCGGTCACGAGGAAGTTCACTAATAACTTCTACCAAGAGTTACACCTAACTCTTTCAGATCCTCTCCCGCATGTACTACTGGGAGATTTTAACTGTGTTATCGACCCCCACACTCTAAGCCGAAAAAGACTAAAGTGGGGTATGCCATTGGTCCTTTAGGGGTCTAAATGCGCTGCCACAGATTTTGAACCAATTTGGGACTAACTGCGGGAGTAACTGCAAGGGCTCAACTGTTACCCCAAGCACTTACTCCACTTGGTTTAAATGTTGGCCCCAGTAGAATGATCCAGCGGGACTAACAGTTGAACCGTCTGGACCAATGGCAAAAAAAAATGGCGACACTGCGTTTGTGCAGTATATTTTATGTTTATTCCAATTTAATCAGCACTGAAGATCATAGTATGTTATTCATGCAACACACACACACACACACACACATACATACGCACTATTATTTCAAAGTAAAACACCACAAACACTGACTGCCCGCGCTGTACTACAAAGAACAGACTCTCGGGTATATATAGCACAGTATTTTGACCTTCCATCTAGTGCCAGTGGGCGACTTTTACTCGGCTTAAAAAAACAATAAACATGGATACCGTAACGCGAAGATTTACATCGGCTAATTCGTAGCACCGATGCGCACCGATCTTTTAATATGGATCCATCTAATATTCAACATGCTTCCAGCCGGAGACTACGAATTATCAGCTGGTATTCGATCATGTCGGCCGAACCAGCGTTCGCAGTGCTGGCGCACGAGTCCGCAAACACAAACATATCAGCGGCGCTTGTGCGGGAAAGCCGGCGAAGCAGCCGCAGGTGCCCCGCCGATGCCATACCGTGTCGGCTTGCCGACGGCGTCGCTAGGCTTACGACGAGTACGGCTAAACGACCACCGGCGATCGCAACATGCGGCTCGCGTGAAATTTCCGTCGTCGTTATTTTATAGTCACAAATGAACAATAGGTAAGTGCCCCATGTTCGATGTGTCTTACGGAGTGATGTAGATATCTGTATACTTACAGCGACGAGACCGTTCGCAGGCACGGTTCTTTCATCGTGTTGGTAAGGCACAACCTGTGTACCGCTGGCCGCACGATTAGTCGTATCCGCGATCGCCTACACGTTGGATTTTTGATAACGATTGTCGCATGGATAAAAAGACATAAGTTTGCCTGAGCTACTATTTTTGTGAACTTGTACGCGACGTTTCCTTCGCTTGTGCCGGCAATGCACTCACACCGGCAGCCCGCTTGATAGCGATGACGTACGAAGCCTACTTTTCCTATATATCGCTTTGAACTTGTGGTCACTGTGTGGGTACACGACCGCTGATGAACAGCTTACCTTTATTAGCATTGTCAGTGTTCACCGTAGTTCGAACTTATTCAGCACATTAAAGCGAGTTCTCGGCATTGCCCGTGTTTGCGGAGACTTTCACTTGGCTTCGGCTCGCCCGTGCCGGCATGGTGGAAACGCGAGGGCACTTGCTGTGTGCCCTGACAGCGTGTTGTACTACTTTCCTCTAATAACATCTTCTATTCGTTTCATAGTGCTTCACTTTCACAGTGGCGTATAGCCTCTTTAACTTGTTTTCATGATCGCCGACCACGCCGAGCATTGCAGTGCAGCATCGACAGGAGGCGATCGTGGCGCAGTTGCCCTCCCCGTTGGTCCCTTCATTGCCGGGCGTTTGCGCAAGACACGCATTGTCACACATTTAGTCCCTGTTGGACGAACGATTCGTCCATTGGTTTAACGACTGCAGTTAGTCCAACTTTGCCGAATTTCGGCTTAGAGTGCAGAGAGACATCAGGGGACCGGGCTGAGGAAAGTCCACCTACCACGCAAGGGAGTTGGTCGTGGTCTTGAAGCACTTGCGTCTAACAGACGTCTGGCTACACGTGCATGGAGACCTTTTCATCCCTACGCGCGCCTCACAGCTAATCGCGTCTCGAATAGACCAGCCGTACGTGCCCGATTTTTTACTGTCTTCGGTAGAAGCGTGCGAGGTCGTATCCCCACCGGCTGACTTAGCGAGACGTTCCGACCACTTTCCTCTCGTCACCACTCTGAAGGGATTTCCCGGAACCCGTAGCGACGACCAAGGCTGGCGGCTCGAGTCGGCCCTCCTTCGAGACGAGATCAGCACTGAGCACATCAGGGTGCGCCTTCAAGCTTCTGTGGCAAATGTCTTTGATGTAACGCCGGATTTCTGGGATTCTTTAAAAGCAGAGTGGAGGAGAATCCTCCAGGAGGAAGGCAGAGCCAGGAAGCGCCCTATCACAGAACAGCTCAACGAGATCCTACGCAGGATCCACATTATTAGAGGGGCGGAAACCCTGACGGCTTGCACGCGAGGTTACCTCCAGTCGTTGGAGGTCGATTACACCCGTCTGCTCCAGAAACGTGTGCTCAGATCGCCCAGTAAGCGGGACGAATCCTCTAACCGTCTCGCGGTAGACCCCAGCGAATCAACCGGGAACGGCCAGATCCGAATCACGCGGGTGAAGCATGCAGATTGCTCATTCGCTACAGACTCGGACGAGATTAGGATATCTTTTCATGAATACTACGCTGCCCTCTTCGGGGAAGCAGACCATACCAGCGCAGTGGACGCGAAGCGACGAGCTGGAAAGATTTGCTAGAATCTCGCTCGCTTAGCGCGGGAAGAGACCCAAATGTTAGACAACGAGGCGTCAGAGGAAGAAGTGAACTTAGCGATTACGAGCATGCCCCCGAACTCTGCCCCAGGCTCAGACGGCCTCACAGCCCAATTCTACTCCACCTTTTTTTGATGTCCTAAAGGGCGTACTGCTGTTGATGGCAAATATGGTGATCACGCAACGCCAGAAACCTCCATCCTTCGGTGAGGGAAGGATCGTGCTTCTTCTTAAGGAGGGCGCCCAGCAGGAGGAGCTGTCAGCCTGGCGGCCAGTAACGCTACTAGATGTAGACTATAAAATCGTGGCTTCACTTCTAAACACTCGACTTAAACCTCTCTTACAGGACGTGGTTTCACCGCACCAGTCCTGCGCTGTCCCGGGCCGATACATATTTGCCGATTTGACGGTCACTAGGAATACATTTGAGTACATGTCAACGAAGTCTCTGTCGGGTCCTTTCATATCGCTAGACCAAGCGAAGGCATTCGACAGAGTCAAACACGGGTACATGTTTCAAGTTCTCCGCCAGTTTGGGTTCACGGAGCATTTCGTCGACATTATCGTCCTCCTGTACAGCCACTTGACTTGCCGCGTAGTGGGGAACGGCGACCCATCACCCGCATTCGGATATGCGAGAGGAATTCGGCAGGGGTGCCCACTCGGGTCCACCCTCTTCATCCTTACGCTGGAGCCCCTGCTAACAAACATTCACCGCAACAAACGCATAAGAGGCTTCATGTTGACAGGTGAGGCAGAGATTAAAGTCTTGGCCTACGCTGACGACGCCTCGCTGTTTATAAGGGACCCAGCCAGTTTACAGGCCTTTTGGCAGACGTTCAAGCCATACGCTAATGCCTCGGGCGCTCAGCTAAACTTGGAGAAGTGCAAAGCCGTGCCTTTTGTTGCCTTCCCCCGTAGAGCTTTGGGCGGACTGGCTGTGGTAGAGGTCGTCAAGCTGCTCGGCATATATTTTGGCAGTGGTGGCGTGACGAAAACTACCTGACAGCGGGCGCTGGAGCGGGCACAAATGGCAATAGAGTGCCTGAAACCCCAAAACCTCACATTACGAGAAAAGGCCTTAGCGGCAACGACTACCATCTGTGCTTTCGCGTAATGCGCCAGTCGCGTAGCCGTGATGCCCACCAAGACGGCGGCGCAGCTCACGAGAATGATCGTGATCGACGCCTTCCTTTGGGAAGGTAAACCTGCGCCCATCCACCGCTCTACCCTCCACCTTTCAGTGGATGAGGGCGGCCTCGGCCTGACCCACGTGCTTTCAACCAGCAAAGTGCTTGCTCCGAAAACGGCAAGGACACTGTTCAAAACAACTGGCTATGCGGGAAAGAATATCATGCGGTACTGGAGCAGCACAAACGCCGCTTTTCTAGACGCGGACCGACCCCTTGCTCCGCTCTCAGAAATGCCATCGCGTTTTTACAAGGTCGCCGCTAACACGAAGCGCATGCTGGAGAACGACGCCCCCGATTACGATGTTGACGACACCGCGTCAGCCCGCATCACAGAAGAGATATCGCGACACCAGATCACGCCGGTAGAAAACAGGCGGTCGAAATAATGGGGGAAAAAAGGAGCGCAGCGACGGGCGAGCAATTCCCAAACCCGCACAAGACTTCGTGTGGCGCAAGAATTGGGACGTCCTCCCAACCCGTCAGCCTTTACATAGGCTAGGCATTGTCCCTTCTCCTACTTGCCCCAACTGTCGTTCTGAAGAAACCTTGGCACATGCTCTGTACAAGTGCCCCGCAGCCAAGCCAGTGTGGCGAATAATCGCGAGAGAATTTTGTATCCACCCCCCTCCAACCCTCCGCAGGAATAAGGGCTCTTTCGCCAAGCTGGTGATTGTACGCACACTATTTGTACTTTGGAAGCGGCGCAGCCTGGCTGAAGTAAGGCACAAGCTGGTACGAGCGGCCTTCCCATCAGTGGCCAGGATCCGCCAGATGCTATGGCGGTATCTTTCCGAGCAACTCGAATCCAGCGCTAAAGACAAGTTTCTTCGCCGCTGGCATACGAGGTTTTTCTTAATATAAAGAGGCAAGTTGCGCCTCCCTGTCACCTCCTTTTAGTCAGTTCCTACTGCCGCCGCCCCCCCCCCCCCTGCTCTGGGGATTCCCCACACGTATGTCTCCGATATAACGGCCCTGATTCCCCGCCCAGCGGGCAATTAGTAAGTAGAAAACCCCGTCCTCGTTTTTCTCCCAGCCTTCCGGCTTAACCAAAGGCACAAAGCCCCCCCCCCTTTATTTCTTATATTTTTTTAAGGGGGAGGAGTCGTTCATCACGACGCACAGTGTTTCTTTGCAAGCAATCCAGCTTGCTTCTCATCCCTACACACCCCTGCTTCTGCTATCGCACAAGTTACCGAGCAAATTTGTGTACGTGTGTACCTCCCCACCCTAGTGTTTATATAATGTTGAGGTGGCCACCCTTCTCCCTTCCCGGCTCTGCCGCGACAATGTGTACTTCATCTTGATATTTGTAATGGGTGTCGCCCATTATTACCACAGAGCGCACGCACACTTCCTGGGAAGGTATATATGTACATGTGCATTGGGTTTCTTTATTTCATTGTGACCGGCTGTAATTGTAGGGATGTTAACATATAGTGATGGAAATATGCCACGTCTTGGTATATTGGTATGCTTTCTTGTATATAAATGTACATAGGTAGTTTGTACTATTTATTGGTCTGTTTCATTTCTTGAATGTATATAGGCATACACAGAATGAATTCTAGAGGGCTGTATATACCAAGCGATATGCCACCTCGTGTATCTTGCGTTTCTTTCTTGTTTGAAGTTAATAAACTTCCCCTTAGACAGACAGACAAATGTAGAGACAGACAGAGCATGGAAGGTCCGCAGGAAAAGCCGACCTAACGAGGCAAGCGATAATAGTAGTAGTAGTAGTAGTAGTAGTAGTAGTAGTAGTAGTAGTAGTAGAAGAAGAAGAAGAAGAAGAAGAAGAAGAAGAAGAAGAAGAAGAAGAAGAAGAAGAAGAAGAAGAAGAAGAAGAAGAAGAAGAAGAAGAACGACGGAGAGCCGCCGGAAGTGGCCGGGTAATCCATGCATTCTAACTAGGGGTAGATAAGACGCACCGCCAGAGGATACGAGCAATGAAAAGGGGAAAAGTGAAGAATATGGCTGCTTTCTCGCATCCCACACACGGATTTAGTTAAACTTCAGGTAGTTCAAAGGCTGGCCCGTGGCGTCAGGCCGTACACACACATAAAGATACATACGACCCACTCCACTTGTAGGAAAGCATTGGCCACGATAGAAAGCTAAACGCGCCCTCTCCCCCCTCCACCCATCTCCCCCATCCTGCAGAATATCGTACAACCAGTAATACTCAAAATAAATGAATGGATATTCTTTAAGATGTGAAGAAATAAATCATAAAGAAATAATAAAAACGAAAAATCTTGAAAGAAAACGTTGAAAAATAAAAAAACTAAAAATACTAACACACGCCGGTTGATACATGTAGCGTAGAATTCGTTTATTTTCACGCACTACATTGATCATCCTGTGTGTGCGAATTCAAGTATGTGTAAATGAATTGATTATTCCACTTTCTGTGTTCCACGAGACTCACTAAGGCACGACAGTTGTCCAAAGCACTCATTGGTTTCGTGGGTGAGTGGTCTGAATTTATTTATGAAGTATGACTCCCGCTATTCGCGCTCCCGGGTGTTCTGGAAGCCGGATTGTAGGAGTATGACACTTACGCGCTCGAAAGAGTGGCCAGACATGTTGATATCTTTGGAGAACGGCAAATTAGGGAGGCCCATTACGTGTGCCTGTAGTTGTTGAAGCGCAAACGGAACGCTGTTTCCGTCTGTCCAATATATTCCTGTTTGCATTTGCACACCTCACAGCGAATTTTGTATACCACATTGGCTGAGTCACAGTTAAGGTCATCTTTAATTTTGTACACAAAGTGAACAGGAGGCTTCGGCCGTATCTGTGGTCACCATGTGTGTGAACACCCTGCAAAGAGGTTTCCCGCACGGTCGAGAGCCCTAATAGTGGTCGGATTTGTGTATTTTCGCCCTGACCAGTAAGAGTCTCAGGTTTTTATTTCTTCGGTAAACAACCTTGGGCGGAGTCTCGAAAATGGAAGTGGCCCCGCCGCGGTGGTCTAGTGGCTAAGGTACTCGGCTGCTGACCCGCGGGGCGCGGGTTCGAATCCCGGCTGCGGCGGCTGCATTTCCGATGGAGGCGAAAATGTTGTAGGCCCGTGTGCTCAGATTTGGGTGCACGTTAAAGAACCCCAGGTGGTCTAAATTTCCGGAGCCCTCCACTACGGCGTCTCTCATAATCATATAGTGGTTTTGGGACGTTAAACCCCACATATCAATCAATCGAAAATGGAAGTGTTTCCAACGCTTTGCTAAGACGACACGGTGGTGGCACCTGCCTGTCGCTTTGCGTTCTACACCTTATCGCCTCCGAGACAGGCGTGCATCTTTTTCTGTGGGCGGGCACACCTTCCTTCGTTTTCGAAGATAACTGCCAGGTAGCGCTCGTGTCTAACGTGCCTCGATGCGCTCGTTTGCCTACGCTGCACGGATCAAGACTCTCTAACGCAGCGCTTCCAGAATACAATTCACCAATTTTCTCGCGCAGAATATCAGTTAAACGCTTCGTTCACTCTCTCCACACGCAAGACTATCGTCTTTCGACGAAATTTGCAGTGAAACATGCAGATACGGGGCCAATTTTTTTCTTTGTATTTTGCAAGCTCTTCTGTTTCAAATTGCGTCAAATTTGACTAATTTATCCACGCCTGTTCTTCCTCTTTAAGTTCCGTCGTCCTACGTGTACTGTGTTGTATCACGACCTGCGTAAGCCTAATAGATGCATCTTTTAGGATATTGCTCTACTGCTGCTGTTCATTTTGAAGTTATTCATTGCGGGTTGTAGCAGAACCATCACACTCTTTGGTGCGAATACGATGAGATATGGGTTTTCAGGTTCGAAGCAGGCATTTCAAATATCACGCGTTTATCAACACTCTTTCTTAAGGCCATGAATTTGAGAGACCAACATGTGCTGGAGCGGGCCGTACCATACGGGTTGTAGAGTCATTCCTTGAGTGGGGACGAAGCACTGTCAATGGCAGCCTCTGCGTTGCCCTGAGTCGTTTTGTAGGGGCTGATGCTCTTTGATCTATGAGGGGCTCCCTTCGGCGCTCGTGGGGGTGGCCGTCGACTCTGGCTCCTGCTTGCTTCGCATATGCTGGGGATTTCGTTCCGGGAAAGGAAAAGTTGCCTTGGTGGGTTAAGCAGACCCAATGGTACATGGTCCAGCTAGGTTGACGGCGATCTCACCATATTTCGCAGAAGTAGGGACTTCAGGAGGTTGGCGATAAGGGCAACACCCTCAAAACTTGGATGTATGCCATCAGCCGCAAGAACCTGGTCAGGCGGAAGTCATTCTAAGGCGTGATCGATGTAGAACAGGGTGCCGCTTCGACAACAGTGCATTCGAAGGAGGTGGTTGAAGCGGCCCGCTTCTCTGTTGAAACGCACGACGAAAGGCCGGTTGGGGCACGCGCGCCTGCGGTCTGCGGCCCTCGGTAGCACCAAGGTGGTGATGGTCTTCGTAATCTCCGGGCGCAGTTTCACGCTTTTTCTCACCATGTCCTTGTGCTTGTCAAACGCTACCGTGGCTGGGGAGGAGTCAATACCATTTGTTTTCAAGCTGCGAAGAAAACCCGCGAAATATAAAAAGCCACGTGATTAGTGCATTCCCACGCCGCGAACGGGCTGCTGTCAGCCGTGGTTTGGGCAAACGAAATCAGCTGCGGCCGCGGCCCCCTTGGCACGTCGTGGCCGCGGATGATTCCATTTCCTCAAGCCATGGCTAAACATAAGCATGCCGAACGCATGCCAACTTATCTGGCACTTGCAGACTGCCAACTGCAGTCCTCTGTTATCTCTTCCGGGATTTTGTTCCCAACCACAAGTCGATATTTCTCTTTCCTCACAAAGATCCTCTGAGAAGCGTGACAAGGACCTCTAGAAACAGCGATGAACCTGGCGCTGCGTCGGAGAGGCTTAGCTCGCCAGGCTTAGCCCAAGCGCGCGGCGTGGTCGGGAGAAACAATTGGCAGATGCACGTACAATGGGATTCGACGACATGCGAAGCACGAATGAGGAAGGTTGATCTGTCACTTTAAAACCAGCAGAACGTCACAAGGCGCACGAGTGTAGTGCACAGTAAACACAAGTAAAAATGTTACGCGCACTCAGGTATTTACATAAGATGCAAGTATGTGGTTTCTAGTCGCGTAACGAAGCCAGTAACGCTTGCGATATTAGCACCAGCAGTCGTAGGCAGGTAATTTATGCCGTACATCACTTCCATGTCAGGATCGTCATGTTCGTGCCTGGCATTTGTGTTCGTCGCCCATTCACGTCACGTAATACAAAATTTGGTATATGTGAAGCTAGCGAAACTGCCGTGAGCGCTCTATGAGCGTAGCAAGTGCTCATGTTTTACATGACACGATTATCATTATCATCTTGTTGGGACGTGTCACTTATCTTAGGCGTCCATTCACGTCACGTAATACCAAATTTGCTATATGTGAAGTTAGTGAAACCACTGCGAGCGTTCCATGAGCGTAGTATGCAGTCATGTTCTTACATGACATGCATGTCATGATTATGACGTTTCCACCAGCCATATAACTTCGTCATTCATTCGCGTTGCATAACATCAAATTTGGTACACGTGAAGCTAGCGATGCGGCCTCGAGTGCACATTGAGCCTATAGACTGTAGCCACGTTTTCGATGACGTGCATGACAGGATTATCAAGTTTAGACAAGTCATTGCTTCTTCATCTGTTCGCGTCACATAATACCAAATTTGGTATATGCGAAACTAGCAAAACGGCCGCGAGGTCATCATGGGCGTGGAATGTAGCCATGTTTTGCATGACACACAGGTCATGATTATCATTTTAGACGTGTCATTTAGCTTCGTCGTCCGTTCACGTCACGTAAAACCAAATTTGGAATATGTGAAGCTAGCGAAACGGCCGCGAGAGCACCATCAGCGTACAGCGTGTAGTCATGACTCACATGACATACCTGTCATGATTTCTACGCTAGGGCCTGTCACATATGTTTGCATTGCAGTCATTCTACACGTTAACGAAAAATGGTAACGTAAGTACCCGTTACACTTCTAAAATTGTAACGAGTACGTTACTGAGTTACTGAAAGTTGTAACGCGTTACCGCCCCGTTATACGGCGTTACTTGTAACGCATTGCCGCCAACACTGATACAATTTATCAGAAGCCCCCCGAAATCAATCTGACAAACGCCAACTCAGATCTGGGTGAAGCAATTTTAAAGTCAGGTCCACAGACTTCGTCTGCGCATTCACCAAAATCGGCAAGCTAGTCTGAGTCCCATAAATTGATTGTATTATTTAGCGACCAGTGGTCGAAGGAAGCCACTCAAGTTATGCTCGAGTTTACGCACGCACAAATCTTTACACGTATATAATCGTTACGCCACACATAATCGTCACAATTTACCACTGACAGCTAATGATACCATTCATCGCTTACACTGAAACATCCATCTTATCATCATCACATACTTTTGTCTATATCACCAGATACTTTCATCTGAACCACCACTTAGCCCCGTGCATACGAGTTCCGAGAGAGTGAAGAAAACTTCGCATATGTAATGTTGCAAATTATGCTAGTTGGAACATGCTCAAGACAGTGAGTGCAATAAAGTACATCAAAAACAAGAAAGTATACGACGCGACGGCTGGTCCCATGTACTTTGTTTTTCGTGTCGTTTTTCGCGCTGCCTGTCATGAACTGCATAAACTTCGTGTTTTGACGAGCGCGTCTTGCCACGACACGGTCAGCCCGTCTTCAAAACAATGGTGATACCAAGTTGACGCACCTTGACACTTCGCTCAGTTGACTTCACAAGTGTTGCCAGAGATACGTTTTGTTTTCAACTGCTCGCACGGTTCTTTTAACAGTTAGTTCTACATTGTTGTGTGAAAATTGTGTCATGGTACTGCAGCTCCATCTGCTCGTTTGTGTGTGAATGACCAGCATACGCAGGTCTAACCAAAGCGGATCGTAAACGCTCAGCAAAAAGTGTCAATGTTTCGGCAAGTGACTTCTTCGTCAGGGAAGCGAAGTCCACCAGCAAAATAGTGTTCTTGTGGTGACCGCAAGCACGCCATCCATCTTTCAATTTCTTTCTTGCTTGGAACCCGTAGTTATGTACTGAACGTATGACACTTATGTCCCAAAAAAAGCAGGATGCTGTCGTAAAAAGTGTGATCAATGCTTGTCAGCTTAAATCTACAGCTAACGTTGATGTTTCACAAGTTGTAGAGGCGAGTATATCGATGTCATATTTTCAGAGCTCACCAAGGCGTTTGATGAATGGATTGATGGATGAAAGAACATTATTATGTTCTAATAGGTCGAGCTGGTGTCCTAGCCCGAAGCGGGCTGCTGCCACGTTGGGACCGAAAGACCTAGCCTTTCAGCCGCATTGCGGGCCCGTCGGACTAACCATAATGGACTCTCTAGTTTAGGACTGCGTAGAGCTACGTCCCACCGTTCTTCAGTATTTTCCTTGTCGCCGCGTAATGCTAAGTAACGCCAGAGCAGGTGAGCGAGATCTATGGTGTGGTGGCATTTGTCGCATGTTGTAGCAACTGAGAACTCCGGATAAATATTGTTAATTGATGCCGTTTTGTATTCCAGCTGCACAGCCTTGCTATTTATTTACCACTCATGAAATGGCTTCACTTCCACCTTTCTGTCTGTGTAAGTGAAAGGCTACTGAAAGTACAACGTTGCTCTTTTGGGATCGCGCTAGCATCTTCTGGAGTAACCCAGGAGGGTTTTTTAGGAGTGAAGCTTTTTAAAGTGGCACCTGTTCATCCCTCGTCGTAGTGCGTAACCAGTCTTACGTTTTGACCTGCAATGTGGTGCCGGTGGGAGATTTCTCTTGTGCGTTGTTGAACAATAAAAAATTCGCAGCGTGCGCGTTAACTAAAAGCCGAATTCTCCTGTCTCTCGGTCCCCATTAGAAGGCATTGACATGTACAATGAGCACTATCACAAGAAAGGGTTGCTACGTTATACTCACTGGCCGTAACCTCCTTGGTTTTAGAAAGGTTTAGCGGGCGTTGGGCCGCAGTGCCATGATTACAGTGAACTAGTATATATCATAAACTCTAGGTGGTTAAAGGTGGGAAGTAGACACGAAGCGCAAGCCGTAAGAAAGTGTGCGTGTGCCACCTCTCGTTTAGTCCTTGGAATGTCCGCTGGATGGCGGTGCTTCTATATGCGGAATATATGATGAAAAAATGTGAGATGGTGATACTTGGAGTGTTGACTAGATGGACGAACGGACACACAGACAGATGCGTGGACGGACGCATGGATGGCTGCACGAACGGATGGATGCATGGACGGACGCAGGGGCGGATGCATGGACGTACACAGGGACGGACGCACGGATGGACGTGTGGACGCACGAACAGACGCACGCACGGCCGGGCGGATGGACGCACGGATGGTCGCATGAACGGGCGGAAGCAAGAACGAATGGATGGACGGACGGATGCTTCACCCCACTTTCCATCATTCACCCCGTGGATATGCTGCCATTTTTTTGCTTGTGTTTCTCACCTCATTTTCGCATATATTACTACAATGCCGCAGAAATCAACATATCATGCGCGTGAATTAGGTTATTTGCAATTTACTGTACTTCCTTCTTGATTGTCACTTCTTCAAATGACATCTGAAATGAAAGTTCTTTTGTGTTAGATGCACGTCTTAATATTTGTATTTTATCATCACTTTTTTGCCATTTTTATGAGGTTTAATTATTTTTACCTTACAATACACGATGCGATCCTTTACACCCCTATTCAGGATGCCCGTATTCAGTATATATTTGAATAACGTCAATGAATGCCGACATCCCATTTTATGCAAGTCAATAAAATAACATCTCTAAGCGTATTCGGGAGACCACCGAATCGCTTTGTCTGCACTGTAACTACTCATAACAAAGACTTGTATTGCGATCGGCATACTCAAATGAATTATGTTCGCTGTGTTGGTATCTCCCATAATTTTGTTTCACGTCAGTGTAGAGTTTTGTGTGGTGCATCGCAGCACTCGAGTGGAGAAGATGGCAAGTGACAAAGCTCCTTGCAAGAGACACTTCCTCGGCATAAAAGGAAGGTAAACACAAGCAGGCACAAATCCCTCGAGAAAGAGACAGTAGAAAACCCAATTTTAAATGCAAAGCATTTATTAGTGAACTTTGGCGACTTTGAATTTAATGGAATTTGAACTTTGACCACACCCATCAATCCATCCAATCCATCCATTCATACATCCATCCAATCCCATCCCATCCCATCTCATCTATCCAATCCATCTAACCCTATCTATCTATTTATTTATCTATTTATCTATCTATCTATATATCTGTCTGTCTGTCTGTCTGTCTGTCTGTCTGTCTGTCTGTCTGTCTGTCTGTCTGTCTGTCTGTCTGTCTGTCTGTCTAGGATATTTAGCTCTCCTGCCCGTTTAGATAATGGTAACTATAACAAAATTGGTGTGTTATAACATGACTGTATGACGAGCATAACTGACGAAACATAACAAGAAAATCATGGCACGTGTGTCATAATTTACATATCATGGTCTTGCTGCTCCTGCGGTGGTTTAGTTCACATGAAATTGCAAAAGTGGTATGGTACGATATGACTGCATGGCGAATATAAGGGAAAGACCCTAACGTGAAAATCATGATAGGCATGCAATGTAAGTCATCACTACACCCCACGCTCATGGTGTGCTTGCGGTCGTTTCGATAGCTTCACATATACCGAATTTGGTATTACGCGACATGAATGGATGTCGAACGTATGTGACTCCTGCGAACATGGTATATGAGATGCATGTCATGTAACAACATGATTACATGCAACTGCAACGCTCATGTCTCGCTTGCGGTCGTTTCGCTAGCTTTACGTGTACCAAATTTGGTATTACTGGACACGAATGGACGAAAAAAGTAAATGACACGTCAAAGCGTCATAATCATGACATGCGTGTCACGTAAAACATGACTACATATGACGCTCATAGTGGGCTCGCGGCCGCTTCGCGAGCTTCACTAAAAATTCGGCGTTACTTGACGTAAATGGGCGATTAAAGTATATAGCTGGTGCAAACATGATTATCAATATATGCCTGTCATGTAAGAACATGACAACATACCACGCTCGTGATTCGCTCACGGCCGTTACACTAGCTTCACATGTACCAAATTTGGTATCACGTGACGGTAATAGACAACGAAGGTAACAAACACGTCCAAACATGATAATCATGGCGTGGGTGTCATTTAAATTATGACTACATGCTACGCTCCTTGTACGCTAGTGACCATTTCGCTAGCTCCACATATACAAAATTTGGTATCACATGACGTAAATAGACGACAAAGGTAAACGACACGTATAAGGATAATAATCATAACTTGGAAGTAATGTAGGACATAATTTACGTCAACCTCGAAACGTCATGCTGATTTGAAAGTGACATATCAACCTTCTGTATTCCTGCTTCGCATATTATCGATTCCTACTGTAAGTGAGATCTGCCTTTTTTTTTAACGTGTGCATAATGCTTATCGAATAATATTTATAGTAAAGATTGTCATGGAGTACGTTTAGAATCTTGGATGCAACTCCAAACCACATCAAAAACATCCTTTCGGCACCGTTCCAAATCGCAGCCACCGAAGCTTAAGATACTTTCTGCAGTTAAACTTAGTCCACTGAGATTCCATGATACATTTAATGCTGATATTTTAACTTTCTTAACTTTCTTCATCTTATCAGTGCAAATGGCTAGGTTTCTAAATCTTGTGACTGTTATATATTCAATTCCTGGAATAACTTTTACTATTGGGCCCTCAAGCACTGCTCGCGCTAGAAAATCAGCCATTTCATTTATTTAAATCCGCAGTGATCTGGCACCCATAATTATTTTAGGTGCTTCAGTTGAGGTGGAACTAACGTGCGCAACGTCTTTATCGCTCGTTAGTAATGTGAAGTGGTTAAAGCTTTGCATGCCTAAATGGAGTCAGTAATTATGAAAGCGCCCCACCTCGTTGGTCTAGTGGTTAAGGCACTCGGCTGCTGACCCGCAGGTCGCGGGATGAATCCCAGCTGCGGCGGCTCGAATCGAAGTACACGGGCCTCAAACATCTTCACTTCCATTCAAATGAAGGGCCAGGATCAAACCTGTGACCTTCAGGTCAGCAGCGAAGTGCCACTGCTCCACTACGGCGGACCACCAACCAGAGGCTCACCATCTGTCTTTACACTCCTGAGAATGTGAGTGCATGCCGAAATTCAATAAATGCGCTGTTTTGTACAGGCACATGAACTAATAAACGCGTGTAATGGTTGAGGCCTCCTGGCACATTGAAAACAGTGATAACGCATGCGTGATACCTCAACAAATGAATGCCTCAACGGTTATTTCGCAAGCAGACCCTCCCCCAGTGTGACAAGCCGGATCTATAGGTATCGCCTGGTGCCTGGGCATGTGCAGATGTACTACTAATACTTTTACTACTAGTACTACTACTACTACCAGCCCTACTACTACTACTACTTCTACTATTACAACAACAGCCACAACAAGCCCCGCCGCGGTGGTCTAGTGGCTAAGGTACTCGGCTGTTGACCCGCAGGTCGTGGGATCGAATCCCGGCTGCGGCGGCTGCATTTACAATGGAGGTGGAAATGTTGTAGGCCCGTCTGCTCAGATTTGGGTGCACGTTAAAGAAGCCCAGGTGGTCAAAATTTCCGGAGCCCTCCACCACGGCGTCTCATAATCATATGGTGGTTTTGGGACGTTAAACCCCACATATCTATCGTTCTACAAACGCCATGAACGTGTGTTTGCTATGCTTTTTATACATATGATAATTTTTTGAGCGGAACCCACGAATTCAAACACGAAAGGTGCGCAAGCTGTCGCACGCAGTGGTTCATCGTCGAGATAAGTATGCGACAACGAACGCCATGGGCGAGCTTGATAACGTAGCCATGAGTGAAACGTGGCAAAAATGGGATGCCCAGTGAGTGCATTCAACCCGCTGGTCAGGCAGACTTCGAATAGAAATTCACTAGTGAATCCGACGCGCGCTTCATCTATCGTTACTTGCGGCAAGCATAAAATTTTCAACGCTTGGCGGTGCTGACCTCACTCCGAGCGATCCGAGGCCACGCGTCGGAACGTTCGAGTTAAAGGTTCTAATGCCTCTGCATAACCTTCAGTCAACGGCACTAAGTATGCAATAAAGTTAAGCCCTACGCGACACCTGTATCATAGGATTGCACATCTATGGTTGATAAGATTAGCTAGCCCACACCCATCCCAACTCCTAGCACTGCTACCACGATTGGCATTTCACGAAGATAATTAATGCATCGGGTATTTTTCCAAAGCTATTTCGGAACCGGGCGTAGCTCTGTGATATAATACTTGATCGCCATGCAAAACGAATGACTCGATTCCTGCTAAGAACCTGCTGTTCATTATTTGCACCCGTAGGGTGAACGCTGCCAATGTCAGTTTTAAACGCGAAGCAATTCTTTGCTTACTGCCATTACTTTTGACGTCTGTCTGTCTGTATCTATCTCTCCATCCATCTGTCTATCTCTCTATCTATGTATCCAGCCGCTTAAGTCTCAGTGCTCTCGTGATCACCCTCTTAAATTGCCGTGTGCTAAAATTGGTATAGGAGGGTAGGATGTTTGGACAAATATGACACGCTGGTCAAGAGACAAGAAAAATGTCAGAATCGTGTCTTGTACGTCGTCAAACATCTTGCGTCCGACAGCGGCGCATGCCCGCGGGTGGCTGTGTGCCACTGGTATCTCCCTAGGAAAGGCGAGAACACACATCGGTAATTTCAAGGCGCGAGCGTGAAGAAAAAGCTGACATCGGCAGCGTTAAACCGACGAATGCAACAAATAAAAGTCAGGACAACAGCAGTGATTGAACCCCGAAATTCTTCGTGGCAATGAAGCATTCTACCATAGAGCCATGCCAGGCCTGGGATCTACGTTTCAAATAGACCCTAATGTTCGTGAAACGTCGACTGTGGTTGGAGTGCTGGCTATACAATTTTATAAAAATTGCATATGTACTCCTCTGATACAACCGTCACGTCAGGTTAACGTCAATGGTAGTTAGGTGCCATCCGCTGAAGTTGATTTCGGTAGCAGTGTTCCATGGCTACCATCCTCGCGAGCACCAGCAGTTCATTTCAGCTTATCGATTCTGGAGTTGCTACTACTCATGTTTCTGTTGGCATCGTTGCGCAAGTACAAACAACACCTGATATCAACATCTGCAACTGTTCAGCGTATGTATTTGCGTAAAACATTTGTACATATTGTTACGCTGAGATGCCTTTATTTACAGGAGATGATGAATGCGAGAGTCCAGGAATCTGGCCGATCACCGCTCGTGCCAACCTCGTTTTCCTCTTCTTCCACGCGCCCCCTCAGTATCGTAGCAATTCCCCCTTTGCAGACGATGCCCACCGGGCGAGTTAGGCTTCGTTGCGATGATGATAGCGTTTTAGACGGGCAACATGAACGACGTTGGTCTTGCTTGAGCGGCGGCCAGTTGACAACAGCTGAGATATCACGTACGTGACATCGCTGAGACGGTTCAGGACAACAAATGGACCGGTGTAGTTGGCCAGAAACTTTTGGCAGAGGCCGCGCTTGCGAAGCGGCGTTCAAAGCCACACCAAATCTCCTTTCTCAAACAATACATGCCGGTGACTTCTGTCGTAACGGTTCTTGGAGCGTTTCTGTGGGACGAAAGTTCGAAGACAGGCGATGCGCCGGGCCTCTTCTGCGCGGCAAATGGTTTCTGCGAGAAAAGGTTGATCAGTCTCGGGAAAAAGGAAGGATAGTGTCAAGAGCTGTGCGGGGTTGGCGTGCGTAGAGCAGACAAAATGGACTGTATCTCGTTGTTTCGTGCTGTGCTGTGTTGTAGGCGAAAGTTATAAATGGCAAAATTGCGTCCCATGTTTTTTGTCCAGAATCAACACACATGGAAATCATGTTGACGAGAGTCCTATTAGTTCGTTCCGTCAAACCATTAGCCTGCGGGTGATACGGGGCAGTGTGACGAAAATGGCACGAAGCAAGACGAAGGAGGTCTTCAACTACATCGGCAACAAATTGCCGCCCGTGATCACTGAAGATGACACGGGTGGATTCATGGCGTAATATAACGCGTGACAGCATGACAACAGCTGAGATATCACGTACGTGACATCGCTGAGACGGTTCAGGACAACAAATGGACCGGTGTAGTTGGTCAGAAACTTTTGGCAGAGGCCGCGCTTGCGAAGCGGCGCGGCCTCTGCCAAACTCAAGTTTCCCAGCATGAACTGGGAAACTTGAGTGGACGTTGCCGCAGGAATCGCCGCAGTTTCGACGTAACGTGTGACGTGGTCAATGCCCACAATAATCCATCGGTTGCCGTTCGTTGATCGCGGAAAAGGGCCGAGCAGGTCGACACCTACGACGTCAAATGGTGAACTCGGGGGTGCTATGGGATGAAGTAGTCCGGCTGGCGGAGTTGTAGGACGCTTGTGGCGTTGACATTGCTCGTAGCTCGCAACGTATGCAGTCACACTTTTACGCATCTTCGGCCAGAAGAAGCGTTCTTGCGTGCGATAAAATGTCCTAGAAAAACCCATATGGCCAGATGTTGGGTCGTCGTGCATTGCTCGAAGTACGTGTTGTCATAGACTTGTAGGCACAACTAGAAGTAGGCGAGGGCCTACGCCGGAATAATTCTTTTTGTAAAGAACGCCATCCTTTACGACGAAACCACGTTGACCGTTCGTTTCGGAAATGAAGAAAGAAGCGAGACTGTTGTCATTGCGTTGCTCTGCTCGAAAAGTCAGGAAACGGAGTATCCACTACAGCCAAATATTCATCGAAGTTGTCAGCGTCACACTCGGTTGTCGGAAGGGGAAGTCGTGAAAGGCAATCGGCGTCGGCATGACGACGACCGCTCTTGTAACAGACTTCAAAGTCGTGTTCTTGCAATCGTAATGCCCAACGAGCCAGACGACCAGGTGGGTCCCGTAGTCCAGTGAGCCAACATAAAGAATGGTGGTCCGTGACAATCGAGAATCGGCGTCCATAGATATAAGGGCGAAACTTGTGCACGGCGAATATGACCGCGAGTCATTCCTGCTCTGTGACAGTACAGTTTCGCTCCGGTTTACTTAAACAGCGACTGGCCTAGGCAACGACGTGTTCAGCAGCTCCATGGCGTTGGACCAAGACGGCGCCAATACCTACACCATTGGCGTCGGTATGAACTTCTGTGGCAGCAGATGGGTCATAGTGGCGAAGTACGGGCCCTGACGTAAGAACAAACTTGAGTTGCGAAAAAGACGACTCGCATTCAGCTGACCACCGAAAAGGTGCGTTCTTGTTGAGTAGGGACGTCAAAGGGTAAGCGAGGTCGGTGAACCTGGGCACGAAGCGACGGAAGTACGAGCATAGGCCCAAAAAGCTTCGCAACTCTCGTACCGACTGAGGTTGTTTGAAGCTGCTGACTGCAGCGACTTTCTGGGGGTCGGGTCGAACGCCATGCTTGTCCACCAGGCGACCGAGAACGAGAGTCTCACGGCTGCCAAAGTGACACTTCTTAGAGTTCAAGGTGAGCTTAGCTCTCTCAAGGCAGGTGAGAACAATGTCTAGACGATGTTTGTGTTCATCGAATGTACGGCCAAAAATTATAATGTCATCCAGGTAACAAAGACAAACTTCCCACTTTAGTCCACGTAACACAGAGTCCATGAAGCGCTCAAACGTGGCTGGAGCGTTGCATAGGTCAAACGGAATACATTAAATTCAAATAGACCATCTGGGGTTATGAAGGCCGTTTTCTCTTTGTCATTCGGGTGCATGGGGATTAGCCAATAACCAGATCTCAAATCCACGGAGGAGAAGTACGATGCGGAATTTAAACAATCGATGACATCATCAATCCTGGGAAGCGGGTACACATCCTTTTTAGTAACAGGGTTTAGCCATCTGTAATCCACGCAGAATCGCCATGTACCATCCTTCTTTCGGACAAGAATCACAGGGGAAGTCCAAGGGCTACACGACTCTTGGATGACCCTTTTCTTTAACATCTCTTCTACCTGTTGAGTAATGACCTTGCGCTCCGCAGATGAGACACGGTATGGTTTCTGCCGGATAGGGTGAGCGAATCCTGTGTCAATCCCATGGCGAATACGCGACTCGGGTACACTTATTTGCTCTTCTTTCTGCGCAAAGTCAAATATAGTAGCGTGCTTCACAAGGACTTCGACCAAAGCTTGACGTTTTTCTGATGATAGCGACTTATTTACCATACTCAGAAAGTTGGCTTCTGTATGGTACGTAGCACGAATAGGATCTGCTCTCTGGTCGCTTAAAGATGCAATAAAACTGGTCGCATTTTGCTCGAAGAGGGCGAGTCGCATTCCGCCGGGTAGCATAACAGGTTCATTTGAATAGTTCGATACCCATAAGGCCAATCGCCTATCACTGATCGACAGAACGCAATGTGGAACGAGCACATTTTTCTTGGCGCAATTGAGAAGAATGGGCTCCACAAGAACATCAAACTTTCCGGCGTCCGAGGCAGAGGCGTCAACGCGTACGGTCTTCATCGAGTTGGGCGGCAAGACAACATCCTCAATGACGGTGATAGATCCTTGACAGCACCTAGGATCGTCAGTAAACGCCGATAGCATAATCTCGCCAGCACCGCAATCTACAGTAGCCCCGCACTCGCGGAGAAAATCGATCCCTAAGATAATGTCAAGGGTGGAGCTGGTCAGGACAGCGAATTCAGCCTCGAAGACCTTGTCACCCAAAGTGACACTAACAACACACACACCGATCGGGCACAGTGTCTCCCCGCTCACTGCACGAAATGATGCACAACTGTCCCAGCGAAACATCACTTTATGTCCTAGCCGAAATTTGAAGTTAAGACTCATCACTGAAACAGCTGCTCCAGTATCTATCAAAGCCATCGTAGTAAGTCCATCAATAAGCACGGGGACCCTATTTTGCGCCATAAAAACGGGTGGAGGCATAGGCGGATGTAGAGACGAATGTTCGGTGACCTCACCTCCATTGGCCACACCGCCTAGTTTCCCGGAGGCGGGGAGGTGACGCGTCGACCAGGAGATGGGGAACGGAACCGGCGTGTTGTCGGGGGCGTCAAGCTTCGCACGGAGGAAGGCGAGTCGTTTCGTAAATTTCGGTGGAAATTGCGTCCTACATGTGTATCACTGTGGGTAGTTTGCTGGAAGCCGTCCCCAATGTACGCGTCCCGCATTGAACGCATACCACCGCGCCAGCGGTTTTGTCGAGAAGAAGCTGATGATCCCTCGTAGTAGCGCTGCTGGGGGCGACGCCTTTGACCACAGAATCGAGCCACATGTTCACGGAAACCACAGGTATAGCACACAGGGGCCTCACGCACGTCGTCAAACCTTCCACGAGGCGCCATGTGCCCATGATCGTCCCACGAAGATACCATTGCAGGTGGTTGGTGGGAGGCGTTCTGAAAAACAACGGCGATGATGTAAGTTGTCGGTTGGGGGCTCTGGTGCTCTTGACTGGGGCACATCATAGAGCGTGGCATCAACGGCAGCACACATTGCGTCGTATGGCGGGAAGGTGTTGATAGCAGGTGCTCTCGGCGGGTTGACAGCATCACGTCGTCCAAGTTCTTCGCGTACGATTTGCCTGATCATTGAGGCAAGATCACAGGAGGATGTTGGAGGGACGTCGACACTTGCAACGGTGGTGACGTTGGCAAGTCTACCAAATTTGGGAGTGATGCACCTAGCCTTCAGGGTCTCAAACGTGCGGCAGTGTTGTATTACGTCCGCTACAGACGCCAAGGTGTCCTTGCCGATGAGGAAATTGTAGACATCCTCAGCAACCCCTTTGAGGAGATGCCCTATCTTGTCATCTTCTTTCATGCGTGGGTCTACAGACTTGCACAATTTCAGAATCTCTTCAATGTACATTGTGCATGTTTCACCGGGGACTTGAGCACGCTGCATCAAAGTTTGCTCAGCGCGCTTCTTCTTCATCAATGTGTCCCTGAACTGAAGCAGCTCGCCATTTCTTTCTCAAACGCTTCCCAGGTCGGTATTGTTTCTTCGTGGTTTTCAAACCACACCAACGCCATCCCTTGAAGAAACAATCCGACGTTGGACAACCCGAGGCCACATCCCAACAATTGTATTTACTCACACGGTTGAAGTGTTTCAGCCATTCGTCGACGTCTTCTCCGACCCTCCCAGAGAAGCTTCGTGGTACTATGTGTCGGGGCCACGTAGCGCCAGACGAAGAGTGCGTGGTGTCGCCGTCAGCAATCGGATTCATAGAGAGCGGTGGTAGACCAGCCAGTCGGCGGCTTCGGCGTAGTTCTTGAGGTAGCTCTTTCGTGATTGTTCGCCTGGGATCGCCCCGCTGTACCCCGCACCTCCACCAATCTTGTTACGCTGAGATTCCTTTATTTACAGGAGATGATGAATGCGAGAGTCCAGGGATCTGGCCGATCACCGCTCGTGCCAACCTCGTTCTCCTCTTCTTCCACGCGCCCCCTCAGTATCGTATCAGCGTATGTAGTTGCGTGAAACATTTGTACATATATTTAGCATCATTTCATAACGTGTCATAGCATCATGTTAGGTTAAGGTCTCAATGACAAATGCAATACGCACTTCGTACCTAGCAGCAGCCAAGCTGAGAAGCCGACAAAACAAGCGAAGACCATGACGCACGCTGGGCACGTTAATATCGCACATCTTTTATGGCATTTCCCTGCTGCTGCCCGTACTTCTTCATTGCCCTGAATGCTCATGAATACGGTGCGTGACAACGTCACCGTCTCGTCAACACCATATGCACTTCTCTCGCATCTGATTGATGCCTGATCCCAGCCTGACACAATCGCAGACAATAAAGACGGATTTAGGCCACTATCACAGTCGAAAAAACACGTAGACGCATAATGTACTAGGAAAAGTGCTCTAGTAAATAACTAGTACACGTGTCTTCTTGAAGCAGTGAGTGATGTTTTCCCATCTTACGGCTGGCGTGAAGCTACGTAGCTCCGCCGCTTTTGGCCCGAGTGACCACTCTTATAGTTTTTATGTTACTCTATGACGCAACTTCCAAGAGCTCAGCGATATCTTGCAGTGTGTTTGACCATCGGCGTGCCAAAACAAACGCACAGTGTCTCCAGCACTCCTGTCAGCCCCACTGCCTACATGCTTCCAAGTACGCACGTCTCTGATAAATGACAAAACATTTTTTTCTTGTTTTTATGGGATTAAATTATAGTTTGTATAACCACACATACAATTTAAAATGTATTCAGAGTGTTTGGACGTGAAAAGAAGAACCTAATAGGGCGCTTGCGGTTTCTGTCCAGAGCTTTAAAAGTTGCCACGTGACATGGCCATTAGGCCCTTACAAGTGAAGGAGACATAAACTTTATTTAGAAAGAAAGCGAAGACGGCAAAGGCGTTTAATGGGAGATGCGTATCTAGTCCATGATGCCATGGTTCTGCCCAGACAGCGTGGCTTTGTTCACTGGTCGTGCTGGTTTTCAAGTCATGAGCTTCTCAGCTGGCCTTCGACTTCTTGGTCCCATGATAGGTCCATGGGTTGTCCCTACACTCACATCTTATACGGTGGTTGCTTGCCGATCAGAATGTAGAGTTGTTCCAGTGCGTCCTAGGACACGTGGAGTTCAAGAGGGTGTCGCGAAAGAATGGGCTGGTCTCAAGTATTCGAAGCACCATCTCATCTCACGCTAGATTGACGCGCGGACATGGGCGATCCTTTATATGGAAGAAGGAAGGTGAAGGACGCAGCCCACGTGGACGAAAAAAGGAGACAGGGTAGAGCGTCCACTTGCAACTGACTTCATTTGCAAAAGGCTCATTTTTATATACATGCAAATGCACACGCCTTGTTTCACATTGATAAAATACGCCTCCGAAAGTTCCTTCCAAGCACGCGAATTTTCGTAAGGTCTGGCTCACATGTGCAGTATTCACAGTGCATAGGTAAACATACGCCAGTCTTATTACTAATTGAAATCTCGTGCTCCCTTGCCCTGTCATTAGCACAGCGGCTGGTCTGGGCGCTAAAAAAGTTGTATGTAACGGGATTTTCGTCAACCATGCACACTGTCCAAGATACAAACGGTCTTGCATGATTTTTTACCATGAAGTGTGAGGGTTTGCGGCGTTGCGATGCGTGAATAGAGGCTGGCCACCTTTCGTGGGGCTGAAAAAACAATAGGTATATTGTACGTATAATTGTGTACTATACCTACAAAGCAGGAAGCTGGAGGCTTAAAAAGAGGGTTCAGCTTAAACTAAGGACGACTCAGCGAGTGATGGAAAACAAAATAATAGGTGTAACCTTAAGAGACAAGGGAGCAGAGTGGGTCAGGGAACAAACCGAGGTTAAGCATATGATAGTTGAAATCAAGAAGAAGAAATCAACATGGGCCGGGCAAGTAGCGCGTAGGCAGGACAACCACTAATCATTATGGGTAACTGACCGGGCTCCCAGAAAAGGAAAGTGGGTCAGGGGAAGACAGAACGTTAGGTGGGCCGAAGAGATTAGGAAGTTTGCGGGTATAAGGTGGCAGCAGCAAGCACAGGACCAAGTTGACTGGCGGAACATGGTAGAGGCCTTTGTCCTGCAGTGGGCGTAGTCAGGCTGATGATGATGATGACAGTGTACCTGTTCGCCACATAAGCTTGTTCAAGTTGCGGGAAACCTTGTGGATATACGGCGCGAGCTGTGGTCGTTTACCCACCGGCGGCTTTGTTTTCGTCTTGTACTTCAGTTTTTAATGAAGCTATTCCGCTAATGCTGCCCTACCGCAGAGCAAAAAGGGTCCAGCTGAATTTAGCCTCTATACCTGGTGGTTAAAACTTTTCTGCATTTTGTGAGCACAGGACCACGTCAATTCAGATTCAAAGCACATTGATTATTTTGCCTTCCTAACAATTTTCGTGAGCACCAAGTTGTACGGTGAAAGTTCTTTATGAGAGTGACAGCAGTAGGCTAAGGAAATGTGTCACTCTGATAGCGTCAAGGTTGAGTGTAAACACTGCAAGTGGTTGACTGAAGGCCGCTTATGTGCAACGGAAAGCCCTTTCTGACATTGTCTAAATAAAAAAACAACATTATCCACCTTATCAAAGGTCATTGCAGAAAGCTTAAATTTCTGAATCACTGAAAAATTGACCACTTATCTAAAAACTTGTGGCACTACGGCATCGGCCAGACTAAAATCCAAATTTCGGTCAGTGGCAGCTGAAACCAATGTGACGTTTTTCTTTCATAAAGAGCCAAATGCCTAAGCCGAAACTAGGCAGAATTTCGCAGCAGCGTCAAGCGCGCCTTAGTAACTACAACTTGTCAAACAGCTGGAATCAAAATGGGGTCATTGTAACATGAAGTGTAAAAGGCAGTTTTTAATAAAAATGAACCAAGTACTTCAAATGTTTCCATGAAGCTGAGCCATATTTATTAAACCAGTACTTCGTCAAGAATTGTGACCAAAACAATCAATACGGTCCCACTACAAATGCTTCATTTGTGTCCTAATTGCCCTGACATTGTGTTTACTCTCGACAATTATTTTGTCTATGGGGAGTTTGCGCCCACTGAAGGACCTGATGTTCTAGGACAAAACTCGAATACAAAAGGGTAAGACGCCAAAATTCCTTTTGCCTCTTGAAGTCTCTCTTCGAGTTTACAGTTATATTATAATGGCTTCCTTCCGCTGCAAGGCGGTGTATTCGAAAAAAAAGATACATATTAATGTCTGGGCACCAACTAGTTACCTAAAGAAGAAGATGTGGTTCAAGACGACATGGCACAAAAGCAATTAGAGCACTTTTTAGGCCTTCAACGGATGCTAAGAACAAGAAAACACTGCTAACAGCCCAGAATAGTGCACCTTTAGCCAGGGAGGGATGTTAGCAAGCTTAAGTATGAACGTGAGTGCTTATGAGTGTGAACGTGAGTGCTTACGAGTGTGAACGTGAGCGCGCACTGACGAGAGTGAGTAGGCGTGAGCGTGAACGTGAGTGCTTATGAGTGTTAATAGGCCTGAGTATAAACGTGAGTAAATGCTCATGATGTGTGAGCAAGCATGAGTATGAACATAAGTGAGTGCTCATGATAAGTGAGCAGGCATGACTGTCAACGCGAGTGCGTGCCTGTGAGTGGGCGTGAGTATGAACGTGTGTGCTTAAGTGTGTGAGTAGGTGCGAGTATGAAAGTGATTGAGAGCTTGTGAGTGTGAGTAGTCACGAGTATGATCGCGAGTGGGTGCTTATGAGTGGGCGTGAGTGTGAACGTGAGTGACCACTCATCATGAAGGTGAGTAGAGTTGAGTACGAACGCGAGGGCAAAATCTGAAATAACTGTAGTGAGTGAGCTTGAGTGAGTAGTCCTTTCAAGTGCTAACCTATCACCTAAAGGTGATTCGTCCCTGAAAATCCTCCCGCTCAATTCGGAAACTTGATTCACAAACTGGGTTAACCAGTAATCGAAAGCATCCTAGCCCACTCACAGTTTTAACTTGGCAGTTTCTAAAGCATCATTCGCCCATCGAATTCAGTTTGCCTAATTCGAGGACGGGACCCCGTGACCACGTCATGCAATATATTCGAGTGACAAAATACCTTTGCAGCATCACATGACCAAGAGATGGCGCCTTGCACCAGTGTCCCATGACATGGGCATCAAAATATCATGAACGTCGATATCGTCGATACGCCCAGACGCGCCATGTCCGCATCTGTACGCTCCGTGTCTTTCGGAGTTCTCCGGGCTGTCATGGCGTTCATCGCACATTACGTGACTTATGCGCCTCTGTAACTATACGTCACGGTTGATGTTATCTATGGTGAAAATGTGAAATGAATGTCACATCCTTCCATATATTCTCCCAACAGACCCTAGAAGATACTCTACATATCCAACCCGACTCAGCCCGACCAAACTTGTGCTTCGCGGCCACATGCCATGACAGCTAATTGTGGTCAGAGTCTAAAGCGGGACCGAAATATATCATTGCTGCTTTCTGCGCAGTTGCAGTATTCGATATTTTTCCAAGTATGACAATGAGCTTTAAAGATTATAATTCGTTGGGAGGTAGTTTATAATCTCTTCGTATCAGGAGCGAAACATTAAGGCTTAGAAAAAAAAGCAGATGGGAAACAAAGTGAGTATGCACTGCATGCGGCCCAGTGCCCAATTAACGATGTCTCTTTCGCAACTCGCGTCGTAAAAGGAAGACTCTCGAGAAATGGGGTCTGGCGGTAATAGATGCAGCTGAAGCGGCCTTCACCGCCTCCTAGAAACCGCCACCCTTCTTTTCGGTCCCGTAGCCTATACCTCCATTAAGTGGGCACGCAACTGCGGCAAAACAAAACCGAAAAAATGGAAAATACCCAGCAAATTCTTGCGGCAATCGTCGCGACTCTGACCTGCGTTGGCTAATGGGTAGACGAGTATACGCAAAGGAGAGAGTCTTGAGGGACTTCGCCGTCCGGCTGCATAAGGAACGAGCCCGGAAGGTGCAGCTGGTACAACCAATGAGCCCGGCCTTTCTCGTTTGTGCTTTACTCGAGACGCTCTCAACGGGAAGACAGAGGAAATGAAGTGTACGGGCGAACACGAGAAGAAGCAAGCACTGCCTTAACGAAAAGAAGCGGGGCTCCGAAAAAAAAAACAGCGAGCGCGAACACGCCACATACGCGGAACAAAATGCTCAGTTCGCGGTAATTTCTCTTGGATTTTTCGATCTCCCAAAACTCGACAACGAAAGACGAAGATCCCCCTATCCACTCCTCCCAAGGTCCAAGCGCACATCAGTACGTTTCTCCGTTTCTTGGAAAAGATCCGACGGTCTGTACTGCTGTCTAACAAGTGTCGACGAGATTTCTATGGCGGCTTGGCAATAAAGAGCGCCAATATCAGTGTTCGTATTTGCTACGTCTTCTACTTCCGAAACCGCACGTCCCTTTGCAAACGAAGTGTTAGCGCTGAACATAGTCTTACGCAACGCCGCCATCTGCACCCAACACTCTCCTCTGCTGCCATGTCCGAGGTGCATTATAAGTGTGGGTGTGTTTGTGCATGGTTGTGTGTTTGTGCGCGTATGTATGTTTGTGTGTGTGTTTGTGTGTGCGTTGTGTGCGTGCGTTGTGTGCGTTGTGGTGTGCATTAGTGTGTATGCTGAGTGTTTTGGGTGTGTTTGTGTTTGTGTGTATGTGTGTGTTTGTGTTTGTGTATGTGCGTGTTTGTGTATGTGTTTATGTGTGTATGTGTTTGTGTGTGTGTCTGTGTGTGTTTGTTTGTGTCTGTGTTTGCTTTGTTTGCTTGTGTATGTGTGTTTGTGCATGTGTTCGTGTGGGGTGGCGTAAGGGCTGTTTATTGAGCTCCATTTAAGTGGCTAAACAGCCCCACCGCTTCGTATCTCATCATTCGCGTACCTATTAGAAGTAACAGCTAATCAACTGATGGAAAGTATTGGTCATAATAATTCTATAATTGTGAACAAATAAAGTCACCGGAAAGACAACTGGCTCTCGGCATGGACCGAGCCTGCAACCTTCTAATAACCAGTTCAATCATCTATCAATTGAGCTACGGAAGTGGTAATCCACCCGTTCACTTTATTGGCTATAGCTTGTGCATATAAATTTTCTTTCATTCATTCTTAGCAAGGGTCTTGTTCTGGCAGGCATGCCTTTGGGCAGTATGCGAGGAATTATCGGCCGGCTGTCTGCTTGTGAAAAGGTCACGTGCGATATAGGCAAAATGCAGGGGGGGGGGGGGGGGACGTTTTCCACACTCACTGTTATGGCTATAGCCGGTGCTCACGAGTAACACTTAAGCTGGTACGAGTTGGTACACAATAAGAAGGATGCTAACGGGTGTTAAGGACATCATAGTCGAATTTAGGAATAGGAAATGGTCATGGGCAGGGAACGTAGTGCGAAGGCAAGATAACCGCTGGTCATTAAGGATCAAAGACTGGATTCCAAGAGAAGGCAATGGGGTGAGGGGGCAACAGAAAGTTAGGTGGGCAGATGAGATTAGGAAGTTTGCATGTATAAAGTGGCAGCAGCAATCACAGAACCAAGTCGACTGGCGGAACATGGGAGGGGTCTTTGTCCTGCAGTGAGCGTAGTTCATGCAGCGTCACTGGAACGAGTACAAAAGACTTATAAAACAAAGACGAGCACCGACTTACAACTGAGTTTATTTGGACTTCAACGGGCTTTTTAGGCAGCAAACCTGCCTATATCAAACATTAGATGAGGAAGATAAAAAGATGACCAGAAAGTAACCAGGGATGCTATAAGTATAAAAGAAAAATTCACATACTTACAGCGGGACAAAACTACCAACACCTATGCTCACCTATATCGCACAAAGCGAACTGACTTTCGATGACCAAATGGTGAATTGGATTGCACTGCAGAAAGCGCACATTCAATATACAAAGCCGTACACGCGCAAGGTGGGAAAATCACCTTTGTCCTGGTGATAAGTGAAGTTAAGAGAACGAGTGACTAGCAAAACACGGAAAGGTACGCTATAGGAGCCCATAGGGATTATAACGTGCCCATCCGTGTTTTTTTCCTCTCATGTTCTTTCAAATACCTGCTTCACTTAACACTGGTAATCTGATTTGATTCTTTGCATCGGTCGGATCAACGCAGCAGATGTCATATTTTCTTAGGGCTCTCACGTTTTAATTCGAGATGTGTTGTCGTCGTTCCTTGATAGTGTTACATGACGAACATGACCGTCTCGTCTCGACACGACACGGTCATGTTCATATCCTCATAGCCTCTTTGCCGATTTTTGTGCTCTATCAAGGTAAGGAGGTGACCACAAAAGTACCCAGTGGTAGACGGCACCCAGACGTAGATAGAAACACTGGAAGTACCTTTGGTAATCTAGGGACTAATTCGCACTTCAAAACGCAACTATAAGGGAGCAAGCTTTCACCGCTAACAAAATTTTATTGAATGCACACATATATACCAGCTGGAAGGCCGAAAACTACGTCAGACAAAATCCACAGGTGAAAAACGGCGGACGAAATCAGACGAAATCTACAGGCGAAAAACGACAGCACATGAAATTAAATTCAACAAACACTTGCCAAAATAAAGAAGGAGTGTTGCTCGCTTCGTACAATCAAAACTCAGGTGGAGGATGCACAAGCGCTCGCAGAGGGCCACTCAGAAAAGATTGCAACTCTCATCATTGGTTTCAATGATGCAGAATATCATGCGCGGCGTTGAAATTTAGTATTCTTTGGAATATAAGATATGAAAGGGGAAAGCTGAGATGAATTTGAGAAAAAAATTAATCGATGTTTGGTTCAAGATATCTAACGAGCGCAAATCCTCTTCTAAAAAATTGAGCGCGCGCACAAAGACTTGGATCATTTACTACAAACAAAAACAGACCCTTCGTAGTAAAAACGGCTATCTTTACAGTCGAACACAAAATTCTTTTAGCTATCAGGAAACCCAAAAGTCCTGAGAATAATGTTAGATAGAATTTATCTGCTAACATCAGTCTGATCCGTAAACACCTGACGAAAATTCAGAAAGTTGCAGCCTTTTGAATCACGCCTACCACACAACATGCTGGCTTCAGTTAAAGATACGTATTCGGCCATGCCAGAAACGAAGTTGTTCCTAAAAATGATTGATTAATTCATTGATTGATTGATTGATTGATTGATTGAATGAATTAATAATTGATTGATTTTAACGTCCCAAAACCCCCATTTGATTATGAGAGATGCCGTAGTGGAGGACTCCGGAAATTTCGACCACCTGGAGACGTGCACCCAAATCTGAGCACACGGGCCCGCAACATTTCCGCCTCCATCAGAAATGCAGCCGCCACAGCCGGGATTCAATCCCGCTACCTGCGGGTCAGCAGCCGAGTACCTTAGCCACTAAACCACCGCGGCGGGGCATTGTTCCTAAAAAAATCCTAACAGTTGAAATATCCAGCCAGTTCGTGCACACAACGCCCTAATTTTCTATATACTAACATTACGAGTGTACTACCCAAGGGTCGAAAATTGTGCAGCGTGTTAGAATCATTCAATTTCCATCTTTTGGTACATACTGAAACATGGCTCCACCCATTTGTTGATGCTTCTGAGATTCTGCCTCCTATCCCACTCTTCCACATATTTAGACAAGACCGTCAAAATAAACGAGGGAGAGGCGTTCTCATCGCAGCTCACCGTGACCTAAATTGCATTCCTATATTGAATTGAATTGAATTTAACGGAATTGAATGAAGTATTTATTGCGCAACAAGGTTGCGAGAAGACCAGGCTAAAAAAACTGCGTGGACCAGCTTTAGTAGAACCTGGCCACCTCACACACTGAGCGGTTACAGCAGTTCAAGGCATGCCCTATACCTAATGCATCGACAGAACAGCAGAAACAGTAAGCAAACACGGTAAGAAATAATGAACAAGGGTATTGCGTGAACATTCGAAACATCGAGGGGAATATACCCATAGTGATGAAGAATGCAAAAAAAGGGCCAGAGTCTACATGTTACACTGTAAATGTCGTCGAAAGTCGATAATCTTGCGTCTGAAAAGAGTAAACAAAACGTTTATTTGATGTTCTGCGCGAGAAAATCGGTGAATGGTATTCTGCAGGCGCTGCGTTAAAGTGCCTGGAACGTGTGGCGAAGGCGAACGAGTGCATCTAGGCATGTAAACCTTGAGCAATATTGGTGGGCGCTGCGGATGGGCTTGGCCATTTGGTGCAGTTTGAGGTATCGTTAGGTCAGACACACATACAAATGCACAGACAGACAGACAGACCAAAATTTTTTCGTTGAAAGTCCCCAAGAAAGACTATCGTCTTTAAAATAAAAAGAAAACAACAGTCGAATCTACGACAACACAGGCAATCATAAGAATATATCGCGTAGGCTTTTCAGCGACAGAGTGGATACATCGAGCCCATTTTCTTTGTGTAACTGATTTAAAAGTGTCGGCAAACAAAACTGCGGCACTTGGTCACCATACAAAGTTCTGTTTTTTGTTGAAAATGCAAGGTTCTGTATGTCGAAATTTATAAAAGCAATTATGTTGCTGTAAGGATACTAGCTGTATTAAAAAGTCATCATTCTTAATTTTGCCCAGTCTATACATGCGACAAAGTCTATATGTGTAGAAATATTCAATTTTTATGGTAGTAAGCTTTGTGAACAAATGGGCAGTATGCCAGAGATATGACACTCTGGAAACAAGGCATATAGTTCTATTTTTGTAGTACCTTGAGTCGCTGAACATATTCGACTGTAGTGGTCCCTCAGACTAGAATTTCGTATTGAACCAAAGAAAGAAGCATTAAATTGTATAAAATTTTGTTAATGTATGTGGGAAGATTATTGCAATGGCGACGCATAGTACCTATTGCTCTACATAATTTACTAAGTGATTCACTTGGCAATCCCATGGCTAAGTTTTAAAAAAATATACGCCAAGTGAATCGAAAGACGGCAGAATTCCTATTTCAGTGTTGTATAATTTAATGAGACCTAATAGAAATTGTTAATTACGCTGATGAAACATTACTGCTTTTTTTCCTACATTAATTTTAAAAAATTGCTCGTCGCCTACTTGTGTATACTTGCAAGCGTTTTGTCAGAGGCACTGTGCCGTGCTCCCGACCGGGTTGCAGAAATTAGGTGCCTTTTCTCATCTTCTAACCACTACCATTACCGTCTTATCAGCTCAATTTGACATTTCACAGCCTGAGTCAGCCTCAAAAAACATGCTAGTATCATCGGCATAAACTACGCACTTTGCCGATGGGTCAACATTTTCGATGGCATTGATGTACAATATAAAAAGGTACGGACTCAAACTTCTCCCCTGCGGGACGCTTGTTGTTACGGATTTCAACTCTGAATGTTCCCCAGCTACATCTACGAATCAGCATCTGTGTTGAAAGTAGGCTGTAATTACAGAATGAGCTATGCCTCGAATACCATAGTGATCAAGTTTCTTAAGAAAGCCATTATGACTTTTGTTCTGTTTGTTCAAAGATCAAAGACCTTTGAACAAACAAGAAAAATACCAAAACCATTTTCTTTTTCTCAATTTTTTGCAATTTAAACTCGTTTTGGGTCATAAGAGATAATTCAGTTGACCAGTTTTGTTTTTTCGAAAACCAACTTGTGCAGAACTTATGAAAATAAAGTCGTCAGTGAACTAACAAAACCGCTCCAATATACCTTTCTCTGAAGCTTTCGAAAAAACGGCTAGCAGAGATGCACCGCGGTAATTTGAAAAATCATTCTTGTCGCTTTTTTAATATTACTGTGATCTTTGCAGCCTGCATGCTACGAGAGAAAACGCCTGTTGTCAAACAAAGATTAAAATGTACTCTAGGCAAGAGGCAATAATGTCTATGACAAACAAATTTCACCAACGCTATTTGAATCAGCGGCTCTGCTGTTACTTAATGATAAGAATGAAGCAATAACTTCTTGCGTTGTAATCCTCACCCCTTAGAAATGAATGAGAATTAGATGGGCTCATGTACTAGAGGCCGACACCATTATACGCCTGACCAAAAGACAAAAAGAAATCATTAAACGCAATAGCAAAATCAAACCCTTTTATTTCACTTCCTTCTTTTAGCACTGTCGTAGTTCTTTCAAGCGCAGACCCAAGTTATCGAAGTGACAGTCCTCCAAATTTAATCAGGGCGTCCTGCAGCCGAGTGTAACAGATTACAATTGTAGTGCTTCTAAGCGTCTCTTAGTTGTTTCGTGACGTAGTTCCTATAATCTTTAAATGTTTTTAATGCTACCGGTGATTTAGTTTGCATAAATAAGCTGTATAACCTGTCCCTCTTCTCGGAACGCAGGCAATGTTCTCGGAACGCAGACAAAGTGTTAGAATTTATGAGCGGAAAAGAGCTCTTCATGTACCTTTTTATGCTTTTCAACTGCGGTAGCAATGAATATAAACACAGGTAAGTGGTCACTGATGGCATAAACCAAAACGCCAGGTTTCACAGAAGACACATAAAGATTAGTTATGAACAAGTCTAATGCAGTTTCACACGTTGCCGTAACTCGAATAGGTGATGCCATAACCATCCGACACAAATGGACATTTAAGAGACATTCTAGTTCTAATTTCAGCTTATTCTGGGTAAGCATATTTATATTCAGGTCACCTACGAAAACTATTTGGCAACTGTTACTGTTAACAAATTCTAACAAAGAATCTAAATATGATAAAAGGAACAGATAATTTTGCGATGGGGGCCTGTAGCAGACCCAAATTAAAATATTGTTACATTTAACTATATATACGTCATTGTCATAGTGCTGATTAAAGCAACAGAATTCCAAAAGAAGCTCAGAGTTGAATAAATCTGATATCAGCATTGATGCACCTCCCCCGCGTCTATCTGGATGGTTAATTAATGTAAAAAGGTTTGTAACCAGGGAAGCTATACACGTCGTCTTCTGAAGCAAACCATGTCTCTGAAAACATGACAACACTAAATCGACATTTCGTTTCACTGAAAACGCAGTCAAGTTTATCTCTCTTACTTCTACCAGATTTTACGTTAAAGTGTATACAACTGTAGCAATTTGAACCGTGACTTTGCATGATACTATCCAAGTCCGAGAAATTTACTGGATCCATAAAAAACAACTCAGATCAGAAGAAACGTTTGCTATCTGAATTCAAGCGCTGCACAGCTTATCAAGGCCAGTCGTGGATTGGATGACAACCACAGGTTTGTACTCATTCTTTCGAACAATAAATTTACCGTTCGCACACCACGACAAGCGATAATCATTTGCAGCTGTCCATTTTTCACGTCATGCAGCAATTTCCGGTTTTGCAGGGTCATGTTTTCAAAGATTGAAACTTTAGAACTAATGTTACGTAGAACTTTGCGTTTATCGATTCATTTGTTTCGCAGAGAGAGCAGTAGAGATCGGACGATAATTCCCGGTACTTTGCCATGCCGTGAAGGCAACCTATGTACCACCTCAACATCAGTATAGCCACCAGCTGCGATATGCTCACGGAATTTGTTATTTAATTTAGCTTTGTGATGAGATTTTCGTTATCGGTGACTGGTATTCCATGCACTTCAACGTTAAGCTTCCTGCTGCGCTATTCAAGGTCGTTTATAGATGCACTAAGTTGCTGAATTTCGCTTGGCTTTGAATTTTCATCTAACTTGGCTGCTTTCTTCTTCAAGGTAGTTAATTTTTTTTTCTGGGCAGTTTGTCGACTAGGTATATTATTGTATTTTTAAAACAGTAGTTATATTGAGGCTTTTACTTCGTAGACCTTCTGTGGCAAGCTAGTAAGCATGTCTAACTTACGAGCTATCTCTGCCAAGGCGACTGAAAGGTCGGTATCTATCGTCGGTCCTTTCGCTGTAGCAGCTTTTGAGGCTCTGCATAGCGCACATCGCCACGTCCTAAGCCTACTCTTGCCTTTACTTTTATATGTGGCTTCACTGCAGCCAGAACAATCTCCGAGATGGTAGCCGTACTCACATTCGGAGCATTCATGCAGCGTCCATCTGCGGGAAGGGAGTCATTGCGGGACCGGCACTGCATCTTCATTCGCCCATCAAGTGTACACCCAGTGCAAAAGAGTACGAAAACGCCAAAGCACTTGACACCAAAGCAAATTACACGGCGGTAACGGGGGTGGTGGTGGCACAAGATCCAGGGTAAGACAATTCGTCAGGAATTAACCTGAGTTTACCAACCTGCAAAGGGTAGAATAAGATGTAATGGGGGCGTCCTTCCACCACTACTGTCACCACCCGGGTGAGCTGGGTCAGCTTGACCGTCAAGAGCACAGCGAGTGCAGCCAAGATGAAAAAAGTGTTCGTGAGGTCAGTGCGGGCAAGAATCCTTGATTGATTGATTTGTGGGGTTTAACGTCCCAAAACCACCATTTGATTATGAGAGACGCCGTAGTGGAGGGCTCCGGAAATTTTGACCACCTGGGGTTCTTTAACGTGCACCCAAATCTGAGTACACGGGCCTACAACATTTCCGCCTCCATCGGAAATGCAGCCGCCGCAGCCGGGAGAATCCTTGAAGCCGGCACAGCACTTTTGCGTTGCGCCCCTCAAAGGATGGAATAAAGATGTAAGGGGAGCGTCCTTCCACCACCGCCGTCACCACTCATGTCTATGGATTTGATTGCTATGCGGCGTTTTACATACTGAAACCACCATACGATTATGACAGACGCCGTAGTGGAGGGCTCCAGAAATTTCGACCACTTGGAGTTCTTTAACGGGCACCCAAATCTGGGCACACTGGCCTACAGTATTTTCGCCTCTACCAAAAATGCAGCCACCGCAGCCGGGATTCGACCCTGCGACCTGCGGGTCAGCAGCCGAGTACCTTCGCCACTTGACAACTGCGGCTGGGCATTGCTATGTTTCCTAAACCCTTCAAATCCCTTTTTTCATCTGCAAGACTGTCTATCTTCCTACCTTAATGGGTGCCTGCTATCGGCCACCCGACTCAGATGTGTCAAACGTTTCCATGACGCTCTTCCCTACGTAACGTATGTTTACAGTCATGCTAGTATTTTGCTCTTTGGTGATTTTACTTACGCTGCAATTACTTGGTCCCATCTTTCATTGACGACCATAAAACACAACAATGAAAGTGATTTTTGTAAACACGTGCCTAACATTAGGCCTATATCAAGTTGTTACTTTCATCTCTTGAATGAACAAATCATCGTACATTCTTGATCTGATACTTACGTCAAATCCTGAAAGCATACCTCCTCTCAGTTACCTTGATATAATTAGTGAAAATCTAATCGCTCACGGATCATACCAGTGCAAACTTAAACGTCTGGCAAAGCTAAAGAATTGCTAACAATTTATGCTCTTCCACAATTAAAAAGCTACTTATACAACAGAGTTCAAGTTGTTCCCATTTCCAACGTTTAGTCTTGATGGCGAACTGCTAATATTGGCGTGCCCCAAAGCTTTCTTTTGGGCTACTTTTGATTTTGATATATATCAATGATTTACGCAATTGCCTGTTTTCATCACAATGCGTTTTCACACCGATGATACCACCATTTTCACCTCTCATAAAAACTTCTCATTTCTCGTAAACATTTTGAATGCTGATTTAGAGGATATTTTAAAGCAGTGCACTACCAACATGTGATGTATTAGTGCATCTAAAACCAAGTTTGTCGTTTTCACTCCACTCAAGCCGAATGACCATCAGCCCCACATATCTCTTTTGGCCCCCACTCTATCTCTCCTAGCTCATGTTCTTCCATTCTTGGCATCCTTCTAGACAGTAACTTGAAACATCAGAAGCATATTGTGGACTTAAAAAAGAAAATATCATAGGGTATACGATTCTTAATTGAAAGGCGCCCCTATTTTTCACGTACCACATTACTGTCTCTTTATCACTTTTTCGTTCATTCTCAATTTACTCACTGTACAATATGTTGCAAAAATACTTAAATACTTATATTTCGTCTCTACATTGTCCAGAATCTTGCTATTAGAATAATTACATACAGCTTACGTATTTCCAATGCTAAATTTCTATCTACTACACGATATTAACATCTTCACTCTTCCTGAAATCACTAAATACAGCCTAGCTTTTTTAATAGATTTATTGATACTGTACTTCTCCCGACAATTTGTCTGTCTTCTAATCTTATGATTTATAGTAATACCCAATTCACATTACTCAATTTTCTTTCACCCAGTACTCACACTAAATATGGTAAAAAAACTTCCATTTTTAAGACTTCCAAGATTCACTTCAATTTCACTATGGAACACTATTCCACTTAACATAAAAAGTTTAAGCGCATGTCATCAATTTAAAAACAGCAAAAAATGTATTTTCATCACGCCGACTAACCATAAGAACTACTGTTTGTTTCAGTTTATGTGTTCTTGATTTAGTGTTTTTTATAAAGATTTTTTAACTATTGTACCAATTTTTTCTTTTCTCGTTTTGCACTTTTTGCTTTGATTTAAAATGTTACCTTAATACTGTTTCATGCTTTCATTTCTACATTTTTCTGCTATTTTTTTTCATTTTGACTGATGCCTATTGCTTTTGTTGCTATCAAGTGTTTATTAACACATTCTTTTTGTACAGGAGGTCCCAACACAGCTTCTTGACTATGGAACCTCGTTCTGTATACTAAATGCCTGTTATTGTGCACAATTTTCATAAACAAAAATCTGATTCTGATTCTCATTCTGAAAAAAAGAGATCATCAAAGTATGAACAGTGAACTTAATGAATTCTGGCATTGTTTATCACTTGACTTCCCCCCACGTTCTGTTGAAACCAATTGGTTCTTTTTAAACAGAAACACACAGGCTGATCAAAAAGTGCATTCCCACCGTTTCCATTGAAGAGCATGCAACGTCACCCTGGTTTAACCGTAAGCTAAATAGGCCAAAGAAAGAGTAATAAAAGATTAGGCATTTCCAGCAAGCAAAAACTTGTGATGACTCGCGCGCATGGCGAAAATCTTGCACTGAAGCTAAGATATACGATGCTAGCCTAGACCAGACCAAGCGCTGTTTTTTTTTATTTTAACACTGCCTCAACTTCTGCTTAATAACCCGAACAGTTATGGAAAATTATCAATCCGAAACGGCATAAATCATCTGTATATCTCGAAGACGACACTGGCAATGTCATCCCTAATGTCGTAATGGCGGGCTTCCTAAATTCTATGTATTCTTCTTTTTTCACCAATGAAGTTCATAATCACCTTCCTCGATTTTCGTCCTAAACTAGCCCATTATGCCTGAGATCACAGTTTTACCCAAAGGTATTGTCAAAATGGCTGACTCATTAAAGATAACTTCATCTGCTTGAGCCGACGGCATAAACTCTCAAATGCAATAAAAAACAGTGTTATTCTGATTGATTGATTGATTGATTGATTGATTGATTGATTGATTGATTGATTGATTGATTGATTGATTGATTGATATGTGGGGTTTAACGTCCCTAAACCACCATATGATTATGAGAGACGCCGTAGTGGAGGGCTCCGGAAATTTCAACCACCTGGGGTTCTTTAACGTGCACCGAAATCTAAGCACACAGGCCTACAACATTTTCGCCTCCATCGAAAATGCAGCCGCCGAAGCCGCGATTCGAACCCGTGACCTGCGGGTTAGCAGCCAAGTACCTCAGCCACTAGACGACCGCGGCGGGGCAACAGTGTTATTCTACCTCATATTTTTCAACAGCTGTTGTCATGCAGCATCCTGCCACATGATTGGAAGTTGGGTAATCTTCCCTGTTCCTAGAGGGGCCCTGAAAAAAATTTTTATGTAACCACGGAATGAACTTACTGGAAGACCTATTGCCTCGAAAACTGAACGCTGTCATTTTTTATTTAAGAATCCGTCCAGTGCGAGTGAAGCTACCAATATTTGTCACATGCTGCAATTGCATTTTTTTGTCGTCCCGACGAATGCGCTGGCTGCTAAGTAGGGAAGGATGGCAGGAGCAAAAAAAAAATACGTCACGCACACCATATGGCATGGAGCCCTTTTTTCTTTGTTTTTTTTCCCCATGCGTGGCATCGCGCGCGCGCGTGGACAAGTCACGGCCTCCCGCGGCAATCTCTGTAACGACCGAGCGCGCCATCTTCAAGTGAGCCAATGGCTGATAGATGGCTTTCTACGAGTGGTTTTTGAGCGTCATCCGTCATTTGTCGAGAGAAGAGAAAGCAAGTTTTAGCTGACTTCGATAATTTGTTGTTAATTCTAGACTGCATGCTGCGCTATGATATTTGGCTCACGTGTTCTCGGGAGCCTCTACTACCGATCGGCAGCGTTCTGTGACCAAGCTCAAACAGTGTTGCAGGGCCCCTTTAAGAAAGGCCCCTCGAGCTTTCGCCCAATCCCTGTAACCAGTGTCTGCTCGAAAATCATAGTTTCATTGTCTATTGGCCTTGATTAAAATTGTGTTCAAAGAACGAAGAACTCTTAAATTCCCCGTCTTCCATTCATTTTCTCTCATACATGATTCGCACTTCGCACTATACAGCTTCTATATGTGATGTGTGAGGTCGCAGTAATTCTTCGATGTACTGTATATCTACCACCAGAGGCGTCTCTTTCACGAAGTCAGGACCATGATCTCACTTCACTCCCCCCTCCTCCTCCCATGGGGCGGAATGTATACCTGCAGCCCTAATTAGCCACTGTATAATGCGTGTATTATAACGCCGGCGTGAATCTTGAGCAAACAAACTTGCGAATTTTGACCTCAACAACAACAGTTTCCTGCGGTTGAGTGCGTGTGTGCATATGTGTTCATGCGTGCGTGCGTGTTTGCGTGCATTTGTGCACAGCTCACAATGAAGTACAATTATTTTGCTTGAGCCCCTTGCACCCCAAACAAACACCGCACGCTCTAGTGGCGCCGGCTTTGGAAAACACACGCTATTGTCTATGACCTGACATACTTTTCAACATTTCTGTGTTTTTTTTCCTAATAGAGGGACGTCGATGTCTCGTCAGTTGTGTCATTTCATTGAGATTCCTAAATATACACTAGATAGAACTGTGGCGCTAGTGTCTATGGGAGCTGAAACACATGGCGCTTCAGCGAGAATGGGAATCATGGGTAGTAAATTGATTTCCCTATTCTTCACACTTTACGTTCCATTTAGCTTCGCGTGGCTTCAGAATCCTTTGTCACGCGACAACATTGGACAAATGTTCGGCAGTTACGCTTCACCACCTTCACCTTTTAGAATCACCATTTCAAATCAGCTCGCGATATTGAAAACGATTCGTTCTGTCATTCGTTAAAAACGAAGACACAGCAATAAACGAAGCCACAAGTTCGATTCGCTGCCTGCAAGCACGAAGACTAGGCAAATGCATGTACTGCCCCTAATTTCTATGCTCGCTGAACAATGGCAGTGCCAAGGTCCTTTCTGGTTAATTTTAGAAAACATTATGCGCCTTTTCATTATGATGCTGGAGTGATGAGGCCCGAACTTCTATTCTAAAACAGTAGTATTGTGGAGCCCTGCTTGTTTCTGAATGTTCTGGTGTTCTTTACTGCTATTTTGTATTGGGTCTAAAACCACAGGAAAAACACCATATACTGTGGGTTCACTTTCTGTGCTATGTGCTAGTTAAAAAAAAAGAACAAAAAGACAGGTATTATCGAGGAGTGGTCTGAATCTATTCAATTGTTGCAGCCAACTCTATTCGCCTCTTCGTTTTCATATTCGCAAGCATAACAAGCACGTGCATATGATCGATAAGTAGCGTGAATGGCCCTATGTGGACCAGGATGACTCCAGTGGGTCAGGTACTCCTATACAAGCTCATCGCTCGCATTGTTATCGCGACTGCTGAGCTATTTCTCTTTTGTGTGACATATGAGACCATGCCACCGACAGCGTTTTCCTCGGTTGACGGCGCAGGTTCTCTACATAAAATGTGCCAAACATATGACGGACTACCTTGTGCAAGCTGAGATAAGCGACATGCGCTCACTATACCATGAATCACGTATGCGTCGTTACGACAGAGAAACAGCTTGCAGATATTGTTAGCATAGGGGACGTAAACTCTATAACAGCCAAGTCACGCTCCTTTGTTCTCGTTCTTCCCAACAGCAGCTGTCATCTAGTTTCATTGTGCTGAACTAAGCCATCCGATATATGGGTTTCACTCGCTGACGCCTGCCACCGTTTCCGTCCCTTATATGTGGCCCCTGAAAACGATAGTTCTTGCCAGACTATAGTTTATAACTCTGTCGAGAACAAGTTAAAGCATGCAAATGGTAAAAAAACAAATCACCCAGATTGCCGAGTTCCCTTTATAAGGCTGGCTTTGAAACCTCACACATAACTGTATACGTGCTTGCGTGCGTGCTTATGTGCGTGCGCGCGCGCGTGTATGTGTACGTGCGTGTGTGCGTGCGTGTTTGTGTGTGTGTATGCGTGCGTGTTTGTGTATGTGGGGTGGGGGGGCAACCACTATCTTTGAATCAGTGTGTGTTTGATCATGGAGTCGAATTCGTTGCCCGATAAACTCTTCTTCTTCATCTCTACCTATATTTATTTACTGTACATTCTTTTGATAATTTCCGTGCGTGTAACTATTGTGTAGTTAGGTCACTCATTGTGGACGTATTGTTCCTTGTTCAAGCTTAGTCACGTCCCCGATGCCATCTCCGCCACCTGCAGCCGCCATATAGCACCTGGGCTGAGGGCTTCTCAAGCTGCATAAAGCAGTTTTATCTTCGTCCATGCCATTGTGTAGCCCCGTTTATAATAAAAATAAATAAAGAAAGAAAAATGTCGCCTCTCCGAAGTTGCACTCAAAGTCAATTGTTCATTGCGTACCATGGTGTAATGAGTGCGCTGACAACTTTTCAATAATATAGTCTTTAAAGAGCCTTTTTCTTCGCTTTGTCAACGATTTGCACGAAATGGCAGTGACCACTGTAAAATAAAAAAAACAGATATTGTGTCGGTACGCGCATAGAATCTACGCTATGTGGCATTGTTTTTCATTTAGTAGGCACGCATTACAACGTATTTTCGGCTATCTTCCCGTTTTTAACATTTTTTGAGAAATTCTATTTACGAAGGTTGTATCAATAACAAGGTTTCAATATTTTTTAGAACAATGAAACATAGTTTACTGTTATTTATTTATACATCGCTGAAAAGCTTAGTCTTTTCTATTTTTTCAACAGTCCCTATTTTCGGACGCACATTTGAAGACAGTGCTCCAGCTTTTCTATTTCTAAATCGAGGAAGTCTCTTGCCCACCCTTTGACTTGATTGATTTGTGGGTTTCAACGCCCCAAAACCACCATATGATTATGAGAGACGCCGTAGTGGAGGACTCCGGAAATTTTGACCACTTGGGGTTCTTTAACGTGCACCCAAACCTGAGCACACAGGCCTACATTATTTCCGTCTCCATCGGACATGCAGCAGCCGCAGCCGGGATTGCCCACCCTTTGAGGAAGTGTGTTACCTCTGCTCGGACTTTATAGTCGTTCTTGAAGCGTTTCGTCACGTAAGTAATCATCAACCTGGGGGCGATAATCGCTCATCACTTAGTCCGGGCTTTACGGGACCATACCAATCCACCCAAATCTCTTCCTCTGTTCGACGTGGGGTCGAGCGTTGTCGTGAACAATTCCCTCCGTCAGTCATCCTCCATTCGGTGATTCTGGATTGCTGGCCGGAGTTTGGTCAATGTTTTACGTAATCTGCCTGAGTTTATTGTCGTTCCAAGTTGCATGAAATCAATTAAGAATGTTCCTTACCCAACCCAAAACGCACTTGCCATAACCTTTGCTGCCAACTGCTTTTATTTGAATATCTTTGGTGGTGGTGAACCAGAGTGACACCACTGAGGAGACTGACAGTTTATTTCGGCAATGTAATTGAACACTCACGTTTCATCTCCCGTAAAGATAGAGTTCAACAACGTGCCCTTCTTACATTCCCCCTCATATTCTTGATTAAGCTTGCGAGCACAGTCAAGACGTTGCTCATTGCGCCTATCAGTCATTATTCGGAAGACCCAACGAGCACACACCTTTCGATAGCCCAGCGTTTCTGTTATAAAGTTCGTTGAGTTGTGCCGTGGGAAACTTCAGGAATGCGTTCAGAAAGTTCACGTACAGTGACCCTACGATCTTCGAAGAGCTCACTATTGATCATCTGTACAATCGCATGCGAAATCAGTGGTCTTCCACTCAATTTTTCATCGTGAACTTACGTGCGACCCTCAGCACAGCCCTGTATGTGAACGTGCTGAACGGACATGCACTCTTCACAAAAACCCTCAGTCAGTTTCCGATGAATCTCCACACGCGGCAACTTCCTTGCGCGGGGAAAACGGATTACTGTTCGAACCTCGCGCTCGGCGGAAGCGGCTATGAACGCTTCCATCTTTCACGTCTGCAGAACACTGAGCGATGTAGTGAATCGTGGACGGGCGGATTCGAGAGAGGGGGAACCACTGCACTCGGCACTGTTGTCGGATTCACCATAGCGTATTCTCTCAAGGGTGGAGCTCATTGGGGACCTTACTTTCGGAACTTTTTTGAAAGAGAATGCGCTTCGCGAAGCGCACCAACTATGCCAAGATCTGTGTGAAAGGTTGTAAGCGGAATTAAAACAATGAGAAATGTAATTTTGGCAAACAGCTACGACCTTACTAATGTCACTCGCCACATCTGGAGCGAGTAATAAAATTATTACATGTTTCTGAGTAGACAATCAAGCCCGGGCATTCCAAGTTTGTTTAAATTACCGAACATTCTGATAAACGTTACGTATTTATTGTTTTGCATTAATTTTAGCTGCAAAGTAGCTTATATGTAACTTATACATGGAATCACTGGGCGCGAATTTTTTCCCATTCTTCTCTGGCGCATCATCTCGGTTTAAGTCGATGTGACACGAAGATGAAACGATGCGCTACTATCCCACACCTAAGTGCCACTAGTAATGCACGCAGCGCCTTTTAATTGTGTCGGGTAAATATCATCGACTCATCGGGTAATTCACGCGATGAGTCGGGTAATCTAAAAAAACGAGCGGTGAACACAAGAAACAGAGACGACGTAATTGCAGTGATGCGCCGCGCGGGACGCGTTCGAGAGGGAAAAAAAGATGAGCTAGCGTTTGATCAGGGGCCTTTCACTAGGGTTTAAGTACCTCTATTTTTTGAGCTACCCGATTCTTCACCAACCCCCAGTGTGGGTGTGAGCAACAAGTTTAAGATCTAGATCTACGTTTACATATACAGCAGACGTATGGAGGCAAGAAAGTTTCAGGACCGACCACGGCCACTCCTGGTTCACCACCGCACTCATACTCGGGGTCTTGCACCTCTGATGCTCACGGGCGGCTTCCGATTTCGCTCGGTGACATCCCCAGCAGCCGAATGCTTCCTGAAAACAGTACCTAAGAGACAAGACCACCTTAGACATTTTATTGAATTTTCATGTCTTGTGTGAGCACTTAAATTGGCGTGATTACTTGCGTTTTTACAAGCTCTGTGTGATGTGGGCCCATTTATATGTAGTGTGGACACATTTTTGTGTGGTGTGGACACTCAGTATTGAAAAACGTAGACTCGTTGAGTAAGCGTTGTTCTATATACATATCCATAGCCTTGTGTTTGCTACAAAATCTGCGATGTCGACTTTTGAGCAAGAGAAGAGGAGTAGCCGGTGCTACGCATTGGCCCGAACCTCACCTTATACACATTTATTTAAAAAAAGGCACCCTTCTGACACTACGACGGCCGCGACGCTGACGGTTGGTTAGAAGCTGAAAACTGTGAGTGCCACAGGCGTACTATGTAATCGCAGTAAGCTTCACTTTATTTTATTTATTTATTTGTAATACCCTCAAAACCAAAAGGCACTGAAGAGGGGAGTGTTGGTAAACTCATGAAAAATACAAATATGACAGTGCAATAAGTACAAATAAAACAATACAATAAAAAAACCCAGTCAACATCAACATTATACAAAAAGTGTTGTTTCGAGAAAAATAAAATTGAACAGGAGCAATGAGTACAGGTGACAAATTTTCCTCGTTTTACAATGTTATCTAATGTTTCGTGAAAAGTTTGCAGTCAGCGATAGTGCGACATTTGAAGGTAGGTAGTTCCAGTCTTGCGATGTACGGGTAATAAACGACTGAAATAAAAACTTGGTGTGAAATGATGTGATTCCTCCCTTATTATGATGATCAGCATGGTTTGAGATATACAGAGGCCGGAGTATGAAGCCATTATTTATTTTTTATTTATTTATTTGATACTGTCAACCCCGTGCTTGAGATCAATGCAGGGAAGGTGTCACATAACACATAGTATACACACAATAAAGCAATATTCAATATCACATGGGCATAATAGATGAATAATTATCATCAGGAAAAGAAGAAACAAACAGCAGTGACTATGCCGTTTAAAAATCGAGAATTAAATAGTGGCAACAGAAGTTAGCGATTTTCACTGCAGAGAAAGCTGCCTAGCGCATCTTTAAGGTCGACTAACGTCGTTTTTTGCACAACCTAATCAGGTAAGGTATTGCACAATTTTATAGCGTCTGGAAAAAAGGAGTGGCGGTAAACAATCGTGGCTGTGAAATAGGGTTGAATAGCTCTGCTAATATTAAAACGATCACATTGCCTTCCAGGTGGCTGAAGATATAAATCCTTGTTTGTTTTTGTTTGTCCGCTTATAATCTTAAAAATTAATTGGAGGCGTTGTTTGCGTCTACGATATTCTAAAGACTCAAGCTCACATGACTAAAAAGTCCATGACGGAGTGAGTGCATCGGTATTTACCACATATGAAACGGACTGCTAATTTTTGTATTCTCTCAATTTTAGCCCTCAAAAACTTCTGGTAAGGGAACCAGACAATACTCGCGTACTCTAAGACTGGTCTTATGAATGTTTTGTAAGCAGTTAGTTTCCCGTCCAGTGTGGCATGTGACAGCTTTTTCTTGAGGAAATAAAGTTTGTTTTATTCGCCTTAAAACAGATGTTATATATATGAGAGTGCCAAATAATGTGTGCATGATACTAACTTTTGGGTGTTTGAAACAAGCGACATTATTTGAAGGTTGATTTTGATTTCCGTTGTTGTACATAACACACAGTTGCCGCCCACCTGAGTGAATATTCGTGAACGTTGCCTTGGCGTAGTTTATTCTCATGTCCCACTTTTTGCACCACTTATCTAATGTCTGCAAGTGCCTGTTCAACTTAATTTGCTCACTTTCACAAGTCACTGGGGAATAAATCAAGCAGTCATCTGCAAACAGTTTCATTTTAGTAGGCGCCTAAACTATTGAACATATATCATTGACAAATGTGAGAAAAAGAATTGGATCTAAAACAGACCCCTGGGGTACGCCTGAGTACACGCGTAGTGGTCTGGAAGTATCGCTTTCCATTCTTACAGCCTGTCGACGCATTCATAGATAAGCTCCTATCCATTTTAAAAATTTTGCTTATACCTAATTTTTCAAGCTTAAAAAATAACTTACGGTGGGAAACCTTATCGGAAGCTTTCCTGAAATCCACACGAATTACATCAGTCTGCATGTGGGCATCGACGTTTTGATAGAAATTGTGGAGCGTTTCTGCTAATTGTGGGACCATTGAAAGACCATGCCGTAACCCATGTTAGTCAGAACAAAGTTAGACTCAAGAAAACTAAGAATGTGTTTTGCAATTACATGTTCTAGAACTTTACACCAAACCGACGTCAAGGAAACGGGTCAGTAACTGTTTACTAATGCACAGTTACCATAATTAAAAATCGGTATTACAATTTATTACGCCAGTCTTGTGTGAATAATCGCGTTTTAAACGATTTTACAAATAATACTTCGAAATAAAACGAAACCCATTCGGCATATCTCTTGGGAAACTCTGTTGGTAGATTATCGGGACCACTTCCTTTCTTCGCGTCTAGCTCGAGCAGTAACTGAAAAACACATTGGCGATTGATAATTAAGGGCTCTATTGCGGTTGTTACGTCGGTGCTGACGAGTGCCTCAATCTTATCTCCCTGGTCTATTGTGAAAACCGACTGAACAAAAAACAATTAAAAGTATTGGCTAACTCTTCAACTTTTGTCAGAATACGCCCCTCATGATCAATCTGCTCAATCATTTCCTTTCTTTCACTGAAGTAATGCCAGAATTTGCATGGCGAACTTCTAAGGAAGTTAACAAGCGTTTCACTAAAGAGCTTCTTTGAATTCCCCAGGACTCCTTTCAACTTGACTTTTATAACAGTCACTTCCGTCGCTCTTTCTTTTTTCTGAGTCTTTTAGTTTGTCGTTTCATGTGGATAATGCTGCGTGGTATCCAAGGATTTTGTTTACGCGTTTTCTTAATGCGAGTAGAAACATAGCGATCAACCCAAGTCACGACATTGCTTTTAAATCTCTGCCACGATTGTTCTACATATTCGAAACCAGATGCTCGCTCGAAGTCATACAGCTGCTGGTCTAAAGAATCTATAAGATAGAAGTGTCATCGGCCTTCTAAATGTCTTTTTTTTTACCGGAAGGAATAGTCTTTTTAAACGGCATGCACTTGTCTTTATGACCAAGGACTGCAGTTTGTGGTCGGATTTTTATTCTAAAGTGTCTAGAACGTGGTCTGTTATATTTGGGACAAGAAAACGAGGTCTTATATTGACTAAGACAAACTTGTATCCCTAGTTGGCTCACACACAATTTGTTCTAGGCCATGGCAGAAATTATTTCCAGAAGTGTTTCAGAACTAATTGTTTCACTCTCACCGGGCATAATATTTGACCAGTCAATGTGTGGCAAGTTCAAGTCTCCGGCCATTATCAACCTCATGTTCCCGTTAACATGGCCACTCAAAAATTCGCTTAGTGAATCTAAAAACTAAGGCGTAGACGCAGGTGGTCTATATACTGAGCCGATAGTGTACACTATACCGTTGAAAGTAATCTTACACCACACACTTTCACAAACATGGCATTCAATCAATGCAGCTGGTATGGAACTTTTAACAATGACAGCAGCACCACCACCTCGCGTATCTCTGTCCCATCTGAAAAGCTTATACCCTGAAGGAACAATGCAATCACTACGTATTTCATCACGCAACCACGTCTCTGCCAGTAAGACAACATGGGGACTATGTGCCATTAACAGATATTCTGATTCCGTAACTTTCTTGACGATGCTGCGAGCATTTTGGACAATAATTCTTAGCTATGACTAGGATTGGTTTTTTGAGCTACCGGCAGAGCTGTCCGAGTCAAAGAAGTCACGTTGGTCATGCGCACTCGACAGTGGCGTCGCTTTCCCTTTGTTATCCTTCTTGTCACTCCAGTATTCAAAAAGACGGCGCTTATTTTTTGATCGTCCCAGACAAACATGCGTCCGTTTCCCTTCCATTTATCGTGCGCTATTGAGACTCTTGCCTCTTCAGCTCAGTCTGGCGCCGAACTTTCCCATAATTTCTTTCTTAGTTCGACTGTCTCCTTCTAGTAGATTTTACTGACACTGAAAGAAGTGCCCTTTAGTTTCTTGCAATCACGCAATACGCTCTTTTTCATGGTAATCTATAAATTTCATGATTACTGGTCTTACTTTTCCTTATCTTTGTTTACTGACACGATGAATTCTCTCTACCAAATTAATTCCTACCCTCCGACTTCCTTCTGAAAATTTTATCGACAAGTGCATTTCACAAATCATCCTCAGCCTTATTCCCGGCCTCGAGAACCCCAAACACCCGTAGATTATTTCTTCGGCTTCTGTTTTCATAATCCACTAGTCGTTCAGCTTGTTGCTGAACCAACTTTTCTAACGTTTCAATTTTTTGCATATACTCTGCACGGCAATAAGATGGCTGTTCAATCTTTCTGACTTTTCATTAAGTTCGGAAACTTCTTCTCTTATGGTGTTTATCTTTTCATCACATTCTTTCTAGTTATCTAAAATTTATTCCAACAATTCAACAGTCTTGGGACCCGAATTTTCTTCGACATCCCCTGAAGTCTACAAAAGTAGTTTTGACAACCAACAGTCTACTGCAGTACACCAACATCGCCGAGGGCATGGCACAACAATTAAGAATCGATTGTCACTTTTGTAACAAGCTGCATGAGCTTGCACACCAACCTGCAAAGGTAGCAGCAGTGGTTTAGCCATCATAGCTGCTTGAGCCGTGCCGTGCCCTCTGATGTATCCATCGCCATGTCAGTACTTAAGTACGCCTGTGGTCGCTGACGTCACAGTTCTCGATCGAAGATTGTCCGATAGGATTTCCGATGTCTCATTTCTGCCCGCGCATGTTGCTCGTCGTGATCGCAGCTAAAATCCAAGAAAGTGCCTGCAAAGGTATAGCCGCAGCAGTTTAGCCATCCTAGCTGCTTGAGCCGTGCCGTGTCTTCTGAGTGTTGGATGATAGAAAATTTAATGAAACAACAAAATACGGGCGAGTTTTGGTCGGTGAGCTAATGAAATAAGTTACAAGCTATTTTTCGTAGAAGTTATACTTGCAGTGCGGCTATAGTTAAAAAGAATGATCCTAGCAGAGTCATTTTGTACTAGTTCAAGAGAAGCGATAAGGTTAGCATGCCGTGGATCCCATGAAGTAGATGCATACTCAGTTTTAGGGCGTATGAGAGACTTATAATTAGTTTTAAGGAAGAGGGTTCTTTGGAGAAGTTACGTCGTAACTAGCCGAGCATGCGATTAGCAACTTTAATGACGCACTCTACATGAGTAGTCCAAATTAATTTATTTCTAATGTGTACGCCAAGATATTCATTAGACATGACGGAATCTAAGGCAATGTTGTTCAGATGGTCGGTGTTATGATTTGAGTTAGTTCTTGATACGCGGATTGTTTTACATTTTCTAATATTAAGTTCTATTAACTAGTTATCACCCCATTAAGCTATATAATTTTGGTAAGCTTTAAGTGCTTTAGCATCATCGACATTGGTAATTTCACGGTAGATAACACAGTCATCTGTGAAAAGATGTATGTTAGATGGTATTGAAGAAGTTAGATCATTAATATATACAAGAAATGATAAAGGTCTCAACACTGAACCTTGAGGCACACCTGACTGTACTTCAGTGAGTGATAAATGATGGTCGTTAGCAGTTACAAATTGGAAGCGATTAGAGAGAAAATGTCCTATTCATTTAAGAAGGTTGGTGCCGATATTTATCAAGCTTAGTTTCAAGAATAGTAATTTATGGCAAACCTTGTCAAATACTTTGCTGAAATTTAAAAAAAACACTCTCGGCGCAAGATGATCCATCCAGGATTTGATGCAGATGATGTGTGAAAGAAGCAAGCTGTGTTTCGCAGGAGTACAATTTTCTAAACTCATGTTGCGCATTAGCAAAGTATGAGTTAGGCTCTGGAAGTTTAGCGAGATTCGCGAAGATTACATGTTCTAATAATCTGCCACAATTACTCGTTAGTAATATGGGTCGGTAATTAAGAGGTGAATTCCAGGGGTCTGACTTATAGATTGGAACCACCTTGCCTATTCTCCATTCCTTTCGAAGTTGACGAGTACTCAATGATTGTTCAAATCTTTTAGTTAGTATCATAGAACTAACTACGTTAGTGCTTTTAAGGAATTTGCCATTAATGCCTTCATAGCCAGGAGCGGAGTCGAATGGTAAGTTGTTTTTAATAGCTTCAATATTTCATGTACCTCAATAATCACTAGATCCCTTGGCATGTAATTTTATTGGTGCGCATAAGGGAGTATGATTTCACTGGATTTAGAGTACTGGCTTAAAAATGAATCAATAATAACTAATTCCCACATGTTATGAAGCGTGGAAGCTTGGGCAAGTTGGTAGGACATAACTGAATGCAGGAACAGCGCAACCAAGAAATAGTTACTTCGTAACTACGGAAGCGAACTTCTAGGTTGCGCTGTTCCTGCATTCAGTTATGTCCCACATGTTATCGGAGATACTATTTGCAGATAAATCGTCTGGTTATGTTGGTGGTTGGGTTAATTATATGCCAAAACTTTATCAGCTTAGTTCTCGGTGTTGCAGGCAGTGTTCTAGTTAGGTAGTTGTCTTTAGCAGTTTTTAGAGTTCTTGAGTAGGTGTTTGCAGCAGATTTGTATGTTTTCCAGCGTGAAAGGGAAGGCGAATTTTTAGCTCAATGAAAGAAACGCTTTTCACGATTGTATAGGAGTTTTAGATGACTGGAATATCACGACACTTGGGTATAGGAAATGAATGTGCGATTAGGAATGTACTTCTCGATCAATTTATAGAGTGTGCATGCGAACAGGTCCCAGTTGGATTGAACGGAACGAGATTCAACATCTCTAACAAAATCATCGTAAAAGTGAATTATAGCTCATTATTTATTGCTTCGAAGTTAGCTTTTCAGTAGTCTCGTATTTGCTTCTGCTGTTTAGTCTTTTTACTAGAGCTAATATTGATGGCAAACTTTAGCGAGAAGTGGTCGCTGACTCCTGGCAAGTATGTAATCTCGAAGGCAAGGCCAGAATGCGTTGCAAGTATAAGGTTGAGAGTATTTGCTGCGTTACTTGTAATTCTGGCGGCTTGAGTTACTGAGTGAAGCAATAAACGGAGCATGCATTAAGAAAACCTTCACTCTGCTGTGAAAAAGGGGAAAGACGTGTTCCACGTTGCGTTTGGAAAGTCTCCGAATAAAAACATAGGTAAAGAAGGAAAACGAGAGCTAACTCTATTGATGGAGTCATGCAATTCGTTAACCAATATGAATGATGAGGAAGGTGATCTGTAGCAGGTACCTAGAACCAGGTTACAGTTACCCAAGGTTAGCAATGCCCATGATATCTCTAGTGAACTGTCCACTTGGATTGGTGATACTGGTATGTCCTTCGAGACCGCATGTAATACGCCTCCATCGTCTATGCTTGGTGCGGTCACAGCGATAAACCATGAAGTTGTTGGTCTCATGAAATGTTTTTGAGTCTGTTTACGTGAACAGCCCCGTTTCAGTTAAAACTACTAGTTTCGCACCACATGTGTCTATAATAGATGACAGCGCACAACGTTTATTGAGAACATTTCTGGCGTTAGCAAAGAGTACAGATACCGATTGCGATTGACGATTTGATGATATGCCACTACCCCTCGTTTCTCCCTACAGTGAGGCATTTCGCCCAGTAGGGTCTCTTCGACTTTATCGGTTGTCACGCGAGTATATTTCTTCAACGCGATCAAGCTCTGAGTTGTAGTAGAAACATTAGTTATTCATGAGCAATTTGTTATTGCACAGTTTAGACTGCGGTAACCCAGGATAGCTGTCGGTCAATTTGATTGGATTTTTGCGCAAAGTGCGGGTACTGGGGCAAAAAACTTTCGTCACTGAAATGTTCTTTTGTTTCAGCTAGTTACGAAATGACAAAATTTTTTCTCTGGCCTTGTAGTTACAAATTTTTTTCTCTGGTCTTGTAGTTACAAAATTTTTCTATTATGGGGCGGCGATTGGCAGGTGAAAACGTGCTGAGACAATGTGCGCGATCAATCGACTCGCTGCAGAAAAATTCAAATACTTTATTGCAGCAGCTTAGCTTCAGTTGCGCTCCAGGTTTTTTTAGCGTCAGCAAGGCCATGAAAAAGATAGGTTGTCACACCTAGTTCTGTTAAGTTTATCGTAACGTGTTTGGTAGTTATTACTTTGGTGCGTTAGAACAGATATCGACGTTTGCATTTCTTATAAACCTTTTCCAAGTTGATCAAAGTCCTTTGTTTTGTTTCTTCAAGTTTGTCTAGTCTTTTTTTTTTGTACGCCGGTCTTTTTTGTTTCTATGGTTATTTTTTTTCACGTCTAATTGCTCTCACGTCAGCAGCTACCTCGGTTTGCGCTTTCGAACTTAGAGCGAACGGGTGTGTATACCTCTGAGTAGTCTAAACATCGGATCCATCTGCTCGGGCGGGATTTTCTGCTGAAGAATCGAAGTCAAGTAGGTTCTCAGAGCGCGTGTTAAGCGCTAGATATAGTCCGGCGCAGCACGTACGCACGGCCACGTGCGACATGGTTAAGCTACGCCGGCGAAAAGTGGAGAACTGATTGTCTGGCGTCACGGCGGAGTTTGGCGTGCTTGGCGACGCCAGCGCAGAGATGGAGCATGTTCCTATTTCACGCGCTCCATGCGCTGTCGCTAGACCGCAATGCGCGGTAGCGGCGGACGGCAAAATGGCAACTCATGGGGCGCAATATAAAAGTGCGCCTGTGGTTTACTCGACATTGATCAACGACCGCACCATTCTGCGTCTGCCCGAAGGGGTTATGATTACGTGTGCGTGTAGGCCAACAACAGCGTGAATTGGCGCGACACGGAGAGAAAAAGAAACGCCTGGGAAGCCGTAGGGATGCACTCTCGTATGTAGCACCTAGGTCTGGTTTCCTTTTTGATGCTATGTAGCTATTTTCTGGCTCCCAGAGCGTTAGACGTTTGCGATGCGAAGTCAAATACTGCACTGAGCGAGAAAATACGCGCGCGTCATCCAAAAGGCACTGGGTGAGCGACATAGAGCGAGCACATTGTGTACGGGTCAACAGAAAAACGCCGAGACTCGAAGCCCGCGGGCACGTTCGACGAAGACAGTGCGCATGTGCCACTCCGAAGTTGCTCGCCGCGCCATGGTAAGCACGAAATTTGTCGCCGTCGCTTGCAGCGCGTACCTAGCGTATCCAACCTCGGCGCGCCTGATCTGAAGCGCTGAACACGCCGGACTATATCTAGGCCTCCTGGGTTCCCGGTTACTTTCAACTTGATTTGATTGATATGTGGTGTTTAACGTCCCAAAACCACCATTTTATTATGAGAGTGCCGTAGTGGAGGGATCCTGAAATTTCGACCACCTGGGGTTCTTCAACGTGCACCCAAATCAGAGCACACGGGCCTACAACATTTCCGCCTCCATCGGAAATGCAGCCGCCGCAGACGGGATTCGATCCCGCCACCTGCGGGTCAGCAGCCGAGTACCTTAGCCACTAGACCACCGCGGCGGGGCGGTTAGTATTGAGTATAGTGCCTAGAATATACTATATTTTCAATGTCTCTAGATTGCAGGGGCAAGAAAAGCACTGAAAAAGAGTCACACACAATTTCGCACGAGAACGGGTTCTCTGATTTTTTCAGTGTGTAGGAAAAACTTAAACATGCCTGCCTAGATAAAAACCGACAGTAAGGAGCCGTGCAATGCACACTGTTTCCAGAGAGAAATATTCTATATAAATAGTGGCCACTCCAGCCTTTTCCCGGCCGAGCAAGGCAGGGTCTGAATAACTGCTGAATTGCGTATTCATGCTCGCAGCACTTTTTTACTCCTTTTTCAAGGCATGTAATAGCCATCTCAGCTAGACAATGAAAACCCAACTGGGCATCAAATTTTTTGCGAAAACAAACTTTACCGATTCGTGAAATTAGTCATATCCGCTTTCTATTTTTTGTCCCGCTGAGAATATTTAGTACTTTAGCACAAAAATCAGTAAAGTCTGACTACGAAATGGTCTCTTCCTGCATTTGTTTTGCACAAAGGGTGTACATTCATGTGGTTTAGATGTTCTGCACATGTATTCCTTTACTGTAAATGTGTACGTGTATTCTTTTCTTGGCGACGTCGATGTGGCTGTAAGGCCGAAGAAGAGTCCGTCGGTCGCAGTGAAATTGCAGAAATTTTTATCACCACTTCCCCATCCAGTCCGTGCAGGGGCAGCAGCTTCATGGTGATATCCCATGAACACACGTGTGCCATCGATGAACACGCAATGAGGAGCGTGATTGCACCTAAGAAACTGCAACGTGTTCCGATGAACGTTATGCACTTGTGCATTGTCCGACGTCTCTCCGTGTTGTACATAAACGTATAGTGTCCTCGTCTACGTTTCGTCTTCTGTTGTTTGAGCTCCTGGGTTCACGAACCTTTACAATGTGGACTATACTTCAACTGTAAAGCCGAAGTGCGCACAACTTTCTGCAAGAGGGGGGAAGAATGTGACAAATGCGGTGGCAGCGCGATGCGCAAAACGGCCCTTAACGTGCGACTGAAAAGAAGAGGAGAAAGATGATTGGCTCGCTGAGCCGATAAAAAAACAGTAAAAGTAATTTCTTCTAATTGTTCTTTAATGCCTTAGATATAAAATTATATGTCATCCCGTTTGTCTCATCATTCGTTTCGTGGCCTATTTCCCAGAGTGGTTGGGAACCATACCACGGCCACTGGATGAAAAAGCGCACTTCATCCAGCGGCCTTGGTCATACATATAGGCCATCATCATCATCATCGTCGTCGTCGTCGTCGTCGTCGGCATCATCATCATCACAGAGAGGCCGGCTTCGATTGTCATCTGGGCTTTGGATTCCGTGTCCAGGGCGCTTGCTTCAGTCGAGCGTGACCTCGACGCCAGTAGCACGTCATGGTGCGGCACAGAGTCATCGAGCTCGTCCAGCGAGGCACACAAGAAGGCGTGTTCACACCATGGACTCTACAATGACACACTCGACGCCACGTTACCCAGCGCGACGATCATCGCAACGACGGTGTGCGTGAGTGCTATCTCCAGGAACTTTACCGATAAGCGCGAGTGAATCACTCGCGCTTTGGTGGAAGGTACGGGGTCTTCACAACGCCCGGCTCTGGAACTCCGCAGTGGACGCCAGCTTTGTCCAGCCACGTTGCCTGAAACCGACACTCAGGCCTCGCCATCCGCGCCGGCTCCATCACCTGTAATTTCTCCCCATCTTCTTGACCTTGGCACGTTTTCTGGAACGGACAGCACGGACGTCGAAGAATGGCTCGCATTATTCGAGCGCGTCAACAAGCACTACAGGTGGGACGATACGCTTATGCTGGCAAATATTCTATTCTACCTACGGGGTACGACACACGCCTAGTATGAGACGCAGGAAGAAGAATTAACCAGCTGGGACACATGCAAGCAAAAGCTTCGCGATTTGTTCGGTCGGTCAGTTGCTCGTCAGATGGCAGCCAGGCAAGAGCTCGCGTCGCGTCTACAATCATCGACGAAGTCGTACGTCACGTACATCCAAAACGTACTGGCACTGTGCCGGAAGACTGACAAAGACATGTCCGAGGCGCACAAGATCAGCAACGTGTTGGAAAGCATTGCTGACGAAACTTTCTACATACTAATATGTAAAAACTGTACCACTGTAGACTCCATCATATCTGAATGCCGACGATTTCAGCAAGCTAAATGCAGGCGAATAACCCACCACTCACGAGACTACCAAACACTGCTGCGATTTCGTCTTGCGATGGTTCTGCAGCGCCCCGTTCACTTGCGCCTCCTGCCAATATCGCACGAATTGTTCGCCAGGAGCTGGAGGCCATGGCACCCGCTTCCTATCAGCCCCCTGCGCAAGACAATAGGGCAACATTCTCGCTTATTCAAGCCGTCATACGTCAGGAGTTTGCTAACCTCGGCGTCCAGGTTCCCCAGCCTGCCAGGCTCATGCCGCAGCCCGTCCACAACGCTCACCACCACTCTGCTCCACTTGTCGCTGCAGTAGCTTCGACTCCTCGGTATCCACCACGCTACCGAAATCCATCTGAGTGGCGCACGCACGATGATCGACCCATCTGCTTTTCTTGCTATCGAGTTGGGCACATCTCCCACCATTGCTGAAACAGGTGGTATTTCCGGCCAAGCTTTCCTAATGTCGACCGCCGTCAGGACCGTGGACACTATTCGCAACCCACTTTTCCGGATGACCATATTCAGGACCCGTCAGCTCGCCGTTCATCTCCACGCTCCGAACCGTCCTACGCTGACGTCGTCGCCCAAAGAAACTTGTCTAGCCGCCCGCTGTCCCCTCAGGGTTGGCCGTCACGCTCCCCACAACGCCGTCGTTCTTCGTCACCAGCTTATTCTGGTCATTCTCCGGGAAACTGACGAGTGAAGCTCCTGGAGTTGGCGCTGCGTGGACGACTTGGAACGAAAACCCTCAACCAGCTACAAATTCAAGACGCAATTTACTTCGTGTGTTCGTTGATGGCCACGCCGTTACTGCTCTATTTGACACATGTAAAAGGACCCTATTTATGTACTTTCCCTCTCTTTAAAATTATCCTCGTGATATTCTCTCATGTGCTACGTTTATCAGGCTCCCTTGAGTGCGTCCGATCACCTGGGCTCATTGAGCAAATCTCCTTAATCATCACAAATGTCGGTATGCAAATATTATATGTGAAGCATTTCTTAGCTAACCAAGCATATTTTGGTCGTTTTAGTCTATCTATCTCTCTATCTATCTATCTATCTATCTATCTATCTATCTATCTATCTATCTATCTATATCTCTATCTATCTATCTCTCTATCTATCTATCTATCTATCTATCTATCTATCCGAAATGGTGAAACAAGACTTTGGAAATCTCATAAAGTTAGGTGCCAACGTCGTGAGCATTGTGTGTGGGAGGAAAATCCCAATGGACGCAAAGAACAGAAATCACAGTTTGAGCCATTCTGCGTGAAACTCAAGCATTCTACCATATATCCATACTACTGACTGTAGCTGCTTGTAAGAAGGCCTTACAGTAGCTTCATATCAGGGAAACTTCAATTGTGGCTGTAGTGTTGGCTAGCCACTTTTATAACGATGTAATAAACATTGCATATGTACAACGAAGCACTGATCAACCCCTGTGATATATGCCGACAACCAGCCCATTTGATTTGCACATCATCGCAACGTAGCGAGCAATGTGTTTCGCCAAATCTAACGTATGTCATGTAATGTGCATGAGCGCCAACATTACATCAAACCATGACCCAGTGTTTTCGACATGCCTGAATAAGTCCAGGATCTGCGCACAAGTGTCTAAAAACACTCAAAGCGTATGAAATTCAGGATAGGCTGATACCCTCTGACTGCTTCGCATGATTCCCACAATGCGTGGGGTCTGTAAGAATGGTTTACCATATCGTGATAAAACTTGCGCGTGAAAAGAAATTTCAACCGCATTATTGCGCATACTGAAAGGCTGCGGAGCGTCGTATCATGGCTCGCTTTGCTTAAACCAGTGTTTCATAACTCGTGTGTGTGAATAATAGAAATAAGTCTTATGTGAGAATATTAACCCCTGAAATCTACTTTCTAAGGCAGTCTTTGATGTAATCTCTCATTAATTTCACTGGAGGTTGAAAAGCAACGTGAATTCTTCGATTTCATGATTACATCAAAGTTCAATAGCCACCGACGTCATGTAGGAATTGGAGCACGTTGAATTTTTTATTCTGAAGCCACACAATATTGCACGTTCTAACTGCAGAGTTATGTTATTGTGGCTGCCACCATCTCTCGAAACTAGCACGCTTTTTCGACAGCATGCCTTCCTTCCAGCACTTTCACCATCTCTTCGACGCACCCGCTCTCTCTTTTCTTCATTCTTGCTCTGGGAGGGGGCAGTTGGCACAACGCGACCGATGGAACCAGTGATCAGGGCCTCAGACTCATCTTATCCTTGGATGGTTTAAAGTGAAAACTTTGTTTCAGCGCTCGCTGCAGGAAGGGCGATGAGCCTTGGATTCATTCAACTGTAAACACAACAATGACTGTTCTTGATGCGGCGACTGTCGACTCAGATATATGCGTTTCTCCGCGGGTCATGAGAGGAAAAATCACCGCACACCCTTCTTTCATGAGTGAGCTCAGCGGATCTTGGCATCGCAGACTCACAGCAGCTTCTAGACAACAGGAGTTAACGAACAGCAGAGTGCGTGCAGTTCGACTTTCTTTCGATCGCCCCATTCATACACTGACTTTGTCCGTGTACACTTTTTTAAGCAACTATGCATTTTCTTTAAATTCTACCACATGGTCATGCAATATTTTAAGCAGCAGACGTAAGTTTGACTGTAGCAACGTTACGAAAATGTTAGCACCACCGTTTTCCATAAATAAAAATACTGCAATACTACTAACGCATTTTTGTGAAAATAGTAGCCCATCCTGTGCACACGCAAACACTTAAATTTTTTGCAATAATCTATAGAAATAGAAGTCTTCTTGATAAATAACACTATTCCATAAACAGTTTGGGTGACTTCTTTTTTTTCTGTGTCACCTCTCACGGAAGTTTTTCTTTAAGCAATGAATCATCGAACAGATCAGTAAGATGATGTTTTTGTCGCTGCAGCATCTCTACACGGATCAACTTTTCACACACGACATCCCGCCACACGCACTCTGTTTTGTCGGCTTTATTAAATTAACACATTATACCACAATAAGTTAGAGCTCCAACATCTGAACTCTATAAGCCGGCCCCAAAAACCGTGGCATTCCCAGAAAACGTCAGGTGGGTATGCGCCCTAGCAAGTGGGCAAGCGCTACAACCGAGAACAGCAGGCACGACCGTTAAACGAAAACTCTGCTCCGAGAAGTGAACCACGCGTGCACGATGCATGTGAGAAAGAGAGAGAAAGCGAGAGGGTGTAATGGAAAGAACAAATTAGAAACAAAGAAATAAAGACATACAACGGTAGCAAGAAAGAGAAACAAGGAAACGAACACGATAAAGAGAAAAACACAAAACAAGACCGAAAGAAACAAAAGTGAACTGAAGAGAAACAAAAAAAATGAAAGGAAGCTGAAAGAGGGGGAAAATTTGATTGATTAATGGAGTTTTATGGCGAAAGAGCCAAGGTCGGTCAAAGAGTGTCATGTCTTGAGAAACAGGGAGATAAAGGAGAGAAAAAAAGGTAGAAAGAACAATAAACCTAAATAAAAGTATAAATAGCAACAGAAAAAAAGCAGAACGAAATACATGGAAAGAAAGGGACACAAAAAGTGATAGAAGAAAAAGAAGAAAGAGCAACAAGGAATGCCAGTCAGCTCCTCCGCTCTTCCTCCAGTATTGGCACTGCTACATTGTGCAAAGGTTTTCACAACAAGAGTGGGAAAGAGCTGAGAAAAGGGTTCCTAGTACTACATCAACAGGCCCAGATGGCATTCCAATTAGGCTGATAAAAACATTAGGTCCGAAGTCTAAGCAGGCTCTGAGAGAGGCAGTGAGTACAATAATAATCGATGGTGAAGTTCCCGATGGATGGAAACTTAGCAGGATGAGCATGATCTATAAAGGAAAGGGGGACAAAGCTGACATAAACAACTACCGTCCTATAACAGTGACATCAGTGGTCTACAGGCTGGCGATGCAGATTATAAAGGAAAGACTGCAGGCGTGGATAGAGGATGAGGGGGTGCTGGGAGAACTGCAGAATGGGTTTCGGAAACACAGAAGGTTGGAAGACAATCTGTTCTCACTGACGCAGTGCATCGAAATAGCAGAAAAAGAACACAGGCCCCTGTGGCTAGCATTTTTGGATATCAAGGGAGCGTACGATAGCGTGGTTCAAGAGGAATTGTGGGGAATACTGGACACACTAGGCGTGGAACATGTAGTCACTAATCTTTTAAAGGGTGTCTATAAAGGTAACAAGGTAGTTATAAAGTGGGAAAAACAGGTATCCAAGCCTGCAGAGGTAAAACGGGGGCTTAGGCAGGGGTGCCCCCTGTCACCTTTATTATTCATGATGTACCTACAAGGATTAGAGGCAAAATTAGAGGGAAGTGGACTGGGCTTCAACCTCTCTTTAGTCAAACAAGGAAAACTTATTGATCAGGCACTACCAGCATTAATGTACGCAGATGATATAGTGCTAATGGCGAACAACAAGGAAGATTTGCAGAGATTAATGGACATCTGCGGTAATGAGGGAGATAGGTTAGATTTTAGATTCAGTAGGGAAAAATCAGCAGTCATGATTTTCAATGACAACGAAGGTAGTGAGCTTAGAATACAGGAGGTCACGCTAGAGATAACAGATAAATACAAATATCTGGGCGTATGGATAAGCAATGGGACCGAGTATCTGAGGGAACACGAAACATACGTGACGACTAAAGGTAACAGGAATGCAGCAGTCATGAAAAATAGGGCACTGTGGAATTACAATAGGTATGATGTTGTGAGAGGAATATGGAAAGAGGTCATGGTTCCTGGGCTGACGTTCAGCAATGCGGTCTTGTGCATGAGATCAGAAGTTCAAGCAAGATTAGAAATTAAGCAACGTGGAATAGGTAGGCTTGCTTTAGGAGCTCACGGGAATACACCAAATCAGGGAGTGCAAGGTGATATGGGATGGACATCATTTGAGGGCAGGGAAGCTAGCAGCAAGATAAAATTTGAGAAGCGATTGAGAGAAATGGGGGAAGAGCGTTGGGCTAGGAAGGTTTTCAGCTACTTGTACATGAAGAATGTCGATACAAAATGGAGGAAGCGAACCAGGAAGTTGACTGGTAAATACTTAGAAAACAGCAGGTGGCCAAACCAAAAGGAACTATCGGTTAAGAAAAAAGTGAAGGAAACGGAGACTGTTATGTGGAGAATGGGCATGATTAAGAAGTCCGCACTAGAGATCTATCGAACTTTTAAGCACGAAATTGTCAAGGAAAGGATCTATGATAATACTCGGGGTAGTTCTCTACTGTTTGAGGCCAGGACGGGAGTACTGCGAACCAAGACATATCGGGCCAAATACGAAGGGGTCGACACAGTATGCAGTGCGTGTGGAGAGGAAGAAGAAACTGCCGAACACTTGATAATGTTCTGTAAAGGGCTTCACCCTATAGTTCAGGATGATGGCGCAGAGTTTTTCAAAGCACTGGGATTTAGGGACAGCGAGGGCAAAATAGACTTTAAGCGGGTAGACTTAACTAGAAGGAGGTTATCTGATTGGTGGCTAAAGTCAAGGCACGAGTGAAAATTAAACCCTTCTTTGCGAAGTACGAATCCTCAACTTCATTATTCAAAGGAAAAAAAGATAAATGTAATGGTTAGTTCACTAAGTATCACGGCTAGGTGGCGTTAGCCACCGCCCGATCTAAAGGGTACAGCCACATCCATCCATCCATCCATCCAGGTGCCAGAATTCTTAGGGGCCATGCCATCGTTGCGTCAAAGATATACACGTTTATCCAAATTCAAGACAGTCATCACATGTATTTTACAACTCGTCTCAGAAAAAAATGAGTGACCCACAGGTCGCGGGATCGAATCCCGGCTACGGTGGCTGCATTTTCAATGGAGGCGGAAATGTTTGAGGCTGGCGTACTTAGATTTAGGTGCATGTCAAAGAACTCAGGTGGTCTCAATCTCTGGAGCTCTCCACTACGGTGTTTCTAATAATTGTATCGTGCTTGTTGGGCGTTATTAGCATCGGATATTATATGAAAAATGAACGATGTTTTGGCAGTGCTTCATTCGGAATGGTACAACTGAAAGGGGTAAGCGGCCAATGCCTTGAATTCTTGCCCGACTCAGCTAGAAGCAGGTGGTCAAAAGTTCCAGAGCCCTCCACTACGGCATCTCTCATAACCATATGGTGGTTTTGGGACGTTAAACCCCACGTATGAATTAATCAAATCTGAGCTAGAAACATTGCCAGCTGGAACTACGAGCTCATTTCATTTTACCACGAAGTTTAAATAAACTCTGGTATCAAAGCTTGAACTCAGCAAATGAGACCAGCACTTGAAAACATATACACGTAAGAAAGCTAAACGTGCGTTCATTTTTACTGCGCACAACAACGCTCTTCAACAGTCCGTGGCCTATCACCGACATCCCCGATGAAGAACAACAAATGAGGGGAAAAGAAAGCGCAACAAATGCCGCACCGCAATCGAGGGACGCAGAGTTTCAATCCGTGCGCAGCCCCAAAGTGATCGGAACCCGCTCTGCATCCATGTTTGCTTTTTCCTGCGCGGTACACAGTATTGGACAGCACCCTGCGGCGCTCTATGTGCATTGGCGCGACGACGAGAAACCCGACCGCAGCCGAGTCGCTGATGTTTGTCGATCCCCGACAGAGCCCTGCGGCACACATCGACCCGATACGCTGTTCGCTGCCACCAGTGACGCCAGCCTGGAATGCGCCATCGTTTGGTTCGTAATAAAAGTAGCACGACGACCAGTATTCAACCGTTTCCTCTTACTGCTAAACCATCATCACAAATATTACACTATAGACTCCAGTCTATGTCAACCCTAACTCAAATAAAATGCTGTCTACGACACTGCTCGTAAATGGCAGCGAAGTAATTGTGCAAAAGGCGACAAGAAGGAGACTATTGAAGCTTGTGACGAAAAATTTGTTGCAGCCTTGAAAAAGACGCTTGTCAAACTTCGGCTCCACCCCGAGTTTTAGAATTTCTCAACCACGTAAGCGGTATAAGATGCGAAGCTCCTCATGGTCGAGCTCCATCCGGTGTTCGGTGTGACATGCGCGTGTTCCCTATCCCTCCTCTGATAAGCTCTCCCCTCTCTAACCTCGCAACGCCGATGCAGGCAGCGTTTGCTGGTCTACGCGCATGTGATTTGGGCATGCGAATATCCTGCCCTCCTTTCCACTGGCCCCTCTCTCGCTTCGCAACGCCGACAGCGTCCAGCGTCTGCTAGTCTACGATTGCTCCTCCTCTCTCTCCTCTAGAGAGTACTTCGCCGCGCCCTTTACGCCTCCAATGCGCATGCGTGCCCCCCCTCTACCACCCTCCCCCTCTCGCGCCTCGCAACGCCAACGCAGGCAGCGTCCCCTATCGAGTTTCATCTTTGAAAAAAACCGACTGTTCGCGCTGCACAACCGTTCTCTGGCCAACCCGTATATCTATGCAAAAGATCTTGACCTCCAAAGTAGTGCCGGTGGGAAATTTCCCCTGATGTGGAAATGCGAAATCGCAGGTTGCGCCTTAACTAAAAGCGGACTGCGGGTCTTTGTGTCCAATATGAATCCGCTGTTTCTCATTGCTCGATAGCAGCGATTGGCATGCTCCAGTAGGAAACGCCGGTCCCTCACTGGTAGCTTTGCGCCTCCCCGGGTGTCTCTCCTCCGCAACGCCGCGATGGGCGCCAGCGTCAATGCCACCGCCAGTGTAAGCGTTAGCGCCCCCTGCTTCGTATCTACACATGATTCAATGTAGTGGGACATTTTGTAATTTTTTAGGTGTCTGACATCTACAAGGTCCCTCTTTTTCTAAGCACCTCCTGCCACAAAGGTCTCAAGATCACTTCGGCTGGCGGGCCGTATTCACAATAGACCCGCAAGGACAGAGACAGAAGACGGCTGGAGCCGGAGATAGCCATTTGAAAGAAGGCGTTTTCCATATATGGGTCATTTTTGAAGGGAATATCACGTAAGGATTCGAAAGAGATATCGATACCAATCTCCGAAATGACAACCTGGACGGCTATTTTGAGAGAAAGCTTTCGTTCCACGGTCCCGTTTCAAAATACGCTGACCGTATTGGGACGAATACAGGCGTGTGCAGTCAGCGCCGCTAGCGAAAGGTCTATGTCCCGCATGTTTGAGCACGATGCTTGATGATAGCGCAGGCTAAGTACAAGGACAAATGAAGACACAATCAAGACCCCATAGCGCTTCTTTTGTCTTTGCTACTAGCCTGCACTACCATAAAGTATCATGCTACCACATCAACGAGCCCGAATCGCCGCCCTCGTTGAGTGTTTGAAACGCCTGTTTCATCGCGCCCCGCCACGGTGGTCATAGCGCTTAACTGCTAACCTGAGGGTCGCGAAATCAAATCCAGGCTGCAGCAGGTGCATTTTCGGTGGAGGCGAAATTGTTCAAAGCCGGTGTACTACCACGCTTAGTTAGGACCTACACCCCGCGAGCGCGTGGCCGAGCGCACTGCGATTTGTACACAGTAGCGAAAATTGTGGCATATTTTCGAGTTATAGGCATGATCAAATAACATGGGTTGCAAAACTTAGAACTAAAAAACTCGAAAACCTATTGCTACGAGCATCGACGCCTCCCCGCCAGTAAAAGAACGAGGGATTGTGGGATGCACCATCTGCTACCAGCTTCCGGTTCGAGAAGAGTAGACGACGGCGAACCGCTTAGCCGCAAGCCTCCGATTATTCGGGATTCACGCGCGTGGTCACGCGTTTAGCTTCGTGCTGATAAAACATGGTCGGTTGTTCAGCCGTTGGCTGCACCAACTCAAGCGTGAAAGGCAAACGCAGGTATCAATTCCCATGGAATGAAGAAAAATTAGGTGGGCCGCGGCTGTGAAGAGCTCCACAGCCTTTGAGTACGGAACGTTGAAGCCAGAGTGTGCGAAAACCATTTTATCACAGGTGCGCGTGTATTCCACACCAAAAATGCTTACGCATGAATTTTCTGTGACTATTATACTGAGAAATAAATTATCGTGCGAACGCGCCAAGCAAAGATATTATGGGAATGCACGGAGGAAATCTACCTGCCATACGAGATGAGCGCTGGCCATCGCATCCATGTATATGACAAAAAGAAAGCGAAAGCTTCACTCCATAGTAAGTTTACACGAAACGCTGGACGAGTCCATTTGCGTTTATTGTGGTCAAACCGTGCGCCAGGACGGCACTTATAGGAAGAAGTGCGTTAAACAAGTGCAGGGTTTCGATTATTCTGTGCTGTCTATGTCTGACTGTATTGTTTATGTGCTGCCGTGCCGCGCACCTTGATCAAGATCAGCGTTCAAATAATCATCTGGCTTTGACTAAGAAATTCATCTTTTAGCACACTGAAGGCTAGTAAAAAAAAAGATATCTCAACGCGCTCAATAAGTGTTGCGCTTCATGCCGATCGACCGACGATGTCAGCCGAAGCAGCGATCCCGAAATGAGCTCTTAGCACACTGCTAAATTGTCATCACCATCCCGTGAGAACTTTAAAATGCTGATATTTTATCTGCAGTAACGTATCATACAATGAAAACTGTTTTTGTATCAACTGATCTGCTAGCCAAACTGACAGTATACACCTGAGCCGCATAAAAACCTTGCAGATCATTTTAGTGCGATAAAAAAGTTTTCTTACAGCTCATGGGTTTCGTAGCTTGTCATCGTCACAGTCACGGTTAGCAAAAACAAAAAAAAACCAACTTCTAAAGCACTCACACTGAAAGGAGAGGGTTTTTTTTTTTTTTTTTCAACGGAGCTGTACAAAAATGCGCGCGTGCCCCTGGTAACCCGCATGGTGCGTCGAACCGGAAGCCGTCGTATCCCACAGTTCCCTGCGATTGCCCATATTACCGGTCACCTATTGAAGCTCTACTAGCTGAGGAGGGACGAACAAAACTGAAAACTCAATATGATTTTTTTCTTTAAATCGTCGTATTTAGCCAGGTGTACCTCACAGCTAGGTAAATAGATGATTACCTTAATATTTCGTCAAATGCCATGAATAGGGAGAGGGGGGGGCGTATTCAGGTAATATGCTATCAGAGCTTTTGTTTTGTTATGCCTCTTCTTTGGTTCGGCGCATTGCCAGGTCAACGAGGCATCGCTTACTTTTCTATGGTGGTTTCGCGTTAACCTTCAGTAGTTTACTTATTTTTGTGTGCCGTTTACTGGTGTGATATTTAAGAGCATAACTAGCTTACAGAATATGTAGATAGCCACTCCTCTGACTGCCGACTGCTTTCGCTGGCGCAAGGCTGGCGTGCCCTCGCCTTTGGTGACGGTGGACGCCACACGCTAAGCAACGAGACGCTGTACTTCTACGGTTGTCAAAGTTATATTTTCAATGCCGATGTCTCGCTTCAGTGGTTTTCGACGATGGGGCAACGTGAGTTTTCGAACTATTATGCTATTGTGCTCATGAACCGTTTTATTGCGATTGCCTCTGCGAAGTTTCTTCTGCACAGCGATTGGTTGATTTGTGAGGTTTAACGTCCCAAAACCACCACATGATTATGAGAGACGCCTTCTTGTGCACAGTGAAGTATGTCATTTGGCTAATAAAAACAACTTTGCTTCCTCAATCTTTGGAGTTTTTTTTTCTTTTTTTCTCTTCCGCATACAAGAAAAGGCGCAATAAAATCGCGTAATAATAACGGCACGTAAAATATCAGAATTAAGAAAATTTTCAATTTTGCACCATGTAGTGTGAATCGGCGACGTCGCTACCGCTTCCGGTTGTGACGTCATATTTTGTGATTTATCTGCTGCTAGTTGTCCCATTCTCACGTAGATGGCGACGGTAGCAACGAGCCACCGACTGCTGGATCCACGGGCTTCTATAGATGTCACGCTACCAGTTTACATATACCTTGTTATATGCATCACCCTCACATGCTTGCTTTCACCTTCGCCCTTCCTTATTTGACAAAACCTCTCATCTTTCTATTTGCGTCATGATTCTAGAGAAAAGTGTGAGCCGGCAACGATGCAGGTCATGCAATATTTCCAGTAAAATTTTTATTTAATAACGCTGTGCTACCATTACCTAACGCGTTGCCATTGATACAGGTTTCGGTGATCACTAGCAGCATTTCTTTTATTGGCACGGCAGCTGTTAATTTGTTCATTTACAACAACTACGCTGATAATCCGCTTTTCAATAACAGTAGTTATAAATATACACTACTCTCCAGTCCGTTCACCTAAGAAACGAGGAGGCACTAACAGTTTTTCATAGATACGTCAACGTGAGATCGTGTGCATAGTTGTCGAATAATAAACTTCCTTGGCTTTCCAAAATAAATGTGGTCATCAAAAGGGAGCCAAACAATGCTATAACAAAAAAGTGAGAAATATTTAGGCGAAAAGAAAAGCTGCGCTGCTTTTTTTTTCGGTCTTCCATGAAGTCTAAAAAATTAGGAACACAAAAATACCACAAGTATTGTAATATTTATTCACTGCAATACAAACCAATCACCATAGTGAAGAAGCCATAGTGAAAATATTTATATCAATAACAACGTGAATAATCCATATACTGACTTCCTTCTTTCAGAACGCATAGGACGGCGAAAAGGAAGAATTGTGCGCGAAAAATAAAACAAAATAAAATTACTTTAAGGTGCGTAACATCAGAAGAAACTAAATGGGAATTGCGGCTATGCCGGCCGGTAACTTGGTCGATGGTGCTTGACTGCGTACCGAATGCTGACCGGCTGCCGCTGAATCGCTGGCGTGTCAGCGCTGATAATATTAAGAAGCAACAACTCTATAGCAACAGGACAGAAAAGCAGAGAAAACAGTCCCCGCGCCTTAGTAGCGAGTCATGACTCTTTCCAAGGCTATGACATCCTGCATTCTGTACGGTAGCGACGCGTACAAATTGTCGATAAAACTGTTCATTTTTTAGGCGCATTCAATCTTCTTTGGACAGCGATTCATGGCTCGTCAGCACATAAACTGTGTAATACTCTTTCACTTAACCTGACATTCATTCTGCCCCATACAGCCTCAAAGACGTTGAGGTTGGCCCCATTAGGCACCCGTATGAGGCACCGCACCCCTCGCATTTAGAGAAGCTCTTGCACAAGCTTTGCAGTGTGGACACGTGACCGCTGTTGCCCCAGAACAGGAAACTCCCAGCAGGAAAACTTCTGTCCAACGCGTAAGGTATTGATATGTGGGGTTTAACGTCCCAAGACCACCATATAACTATGAGTAGACGCCGTAGTGAAGGGCTCCGGAAATTTCGACCACCTGAGATTCTTTAACGTGCAACCAAATCTGAGCACACGGGCCTACATTTCCGCCTCCATCGGAAATGCAGCCGCAGCAGCTGGGATTCGATCCCGCGACTTGCGGATCAGCAGCCGAGTGCCTTGCCACTAGACCACCACGGCGGGGCTCCAACATGTAAGGTATAAGACGTGATCGAGGATGTCGCTATGCCTCGCTGATGACAGTGGTCCCTCAATGCGGTGCAAAACGCCAAGTCCATCAAGGGACATAGTGCCCCGTACATTAACAGCCATGCGTCCGCTCGATGCTATATAGTTTACTTCTTACACGTATAGAGGGGGTCGTATCAGACATCGACAGGGCGCCAGAAGCGTTGCTTTTGGTCCCAGCGTGTTGCGAACGTAGGCACGTCAGAAAAAAATTGGCAGCATGTCCACGGAGTGAATGATTGAGAGTGGGGCGAAGCATTCTTCCGTCCATTCGTTCTTGCTTTCATCCGCCCATGCGTCCGTCTGTGTGACCGTCCATGCGTCCGTCCGCCCGTCCGTGGGTGCGTCTGCTCGTGCGTCCGTCCCTGCGTTCGTCCATGCATCCGCCCCTGCGTCTGTTCATGCGTCCATCCATGCATCTGTCTGTGTTTCCGTTCGTCCATCTATTAAACACTCCAAGTACCACCATTTTGCATCTTTTCATCATATATTCGGATGGATGGATATGGCTGTGCCCTTTAGATCGGGCGGTGGCTAGCGCCACCAAGCCGTAATACTTATTGAACCAAAAACTAGATTTATTTTTTTCCTTAAATAGTGCGGTTGAGGATTCGCACTTTGCAGCGAAAGGTTCAATTTTCAATCGTGCCTTGACTTTAGCCACCAATAAGATAACCTCCTTCTAGTTAATTCTACCCGCTTAAAGTCTATTTTGCCCTCAATGTCTCTAAACCCCAGTGCTTTGAATAACTCTGCGCCATCAACCTGAACTACAGGGTGAATCCCTTTACAGAACATTATCAAGTGTTCGGCAGTTTCTTCTTCCTCTCCACACGCACTGCATACTATGTCTACCCCTTCGTATTTGGCCCGTTATGTCTTTGTTCGCAATACTCCCGTCCTGACCTCAAACTGTAGAGAACTACCCCGAGTATTATCATAGATTCTTTCCTTGGCTATTTCCTGCTTAAAAGTTCGATAGATCTCTAGTGCTGACTTCTGAATCATACCAATTCTCCACATATTGGTCTCAGCGTCCTTCACCTTCTCCTTAACCGATAATTCTTTTTGGTTTGACCCTCTGCTGTTTTCCAAGTATTTACCAGTTAATTTTCTGGTTCGCGTCCGCCATTTTGTATGGCGGTAGCGAATATAGAAGCACCGCCATCCAGCGGGCATTCCAAGGACTAAACAAGACGTGGCACACGCACACTTTTTTACTCCTTGCGCTTCGGGTCTACTTCCCACCTTTAACCACCTCGAGTTCATGGTATATACTAGTTCTTTGTATTCATGGCACTGCGGCCCAACGCTCGCTAAACCTTTCTAAAACCAAAGTGGTTACGCCCAGCGAGTATAACGTAGCAACCTTTTCCTGTCAGATAATGCTCAATGTACGTGCCAATGGCTGCTAATGGGAAATGAGAGACAGGAGAATTTGGCTTTTACTTTCTTACGGCACACGCTTCGTATCTACTTCCCACCTTTAACCACCTCGAGTTCATGGTATATACTAGTTCATTGTATTCATTGCACTGCGGCTCAACGCTCGCTAAACCTTTCTAAATCTAAGGAGGTTACACCCAGCGAGTATAACGTAACAACCCTTACTTGTCAGATAGGGCTCAATGTACATGTCAATGGCTGCTAACGGGGATTTCAGCGTGCGCGTTAACTAAAAGCCCAATGTTCTTGTCTCTCATTTCCAATTAGCAGCCATTGGCATATGCATTGAGCACTATCTTTTATTGTTCAACAGCGCACAGAAGAAATCTCTCACCGGCACCACCTTGGAAATCAAAATGTTATACTTGTTACACACTACAACGGCTACGAAGGACGAACGGGTGCCGCTATAAGGAGCTTCGCCCCTAAAGAGTACTGTTTTCGAGTCGTCCGTGGTCTAGGACATGTGTTGCGATGCGAAGTTATAACGCGCCGTCCTGTTTGACAAGAGGCACGGCTTCTGCGCTGCAACGTGGCTCTTCAGTGTACCCTCCATCAGCCGTCGTTTTCTTCTCGGAGCGCTTGCAGACACTCCAGCGACCACATCGATCTCTCTGGCATTAGTGAAAAGACTTGCCTTCACGGCGTCGAGCATGCCGGCATCCTGAGCAGCAGTCACTGCACAAAGCTGCCGTTTATGTGGAACGTCACCTATGCGGCCTTCTTTCCTATAAGCTAGTAAATCTTCCTATAAGCTTAGAAGCTTTCCTATAAGACCTCCCCGTCCTTCCTAATATTTGGCGTTGAGTATACCGCTTCTGGGACCGGCCAAACATCCGCAGGGGCTCACTTTAAAGTACAGTACTCACGGATGGAAATAGTACACTCGGAGCACGTGACCGCCGTATATGTGCCGCCACTCGTGCTCGTGGAACCGAAGTGTTGTATTGTGGTGATTAATATGCACAAAACTAAAGCATGTAGCTTAATTGAGGACAATGCAGCGAGCGATGGAAAAGAAAATGATCGGTGCAACCTATCAGAGACAAGAAGAGACAAGAAGGGAGCAGAGTGGGTCAAAGAACAAACCGGGGTTAAAGATATCATAGTTAAAATCAAGAAAAAGAAATGAACATGGGCCGGACCCGTAGCACGTAGACAGATAACCGGTGCTCATTAAGGGTAACTGACTGGATTCCCAGAGAAGGCAAACGCACGAAGCACGAAGAGGACACAAGAGTTAGGTGGACCGATGAGATTAAAAAGTTTGCGGGTATCACGTGGCAACGGAAAGCACAAGACCGGGTTGATTGGCGGATCATGGGAGAGGCTTTTGCCCTGCAGTGGGCGTAGTCAGGCTGATGATGATGATGCTGATGGTGATGATGATAGACTGAGGGCATCCATAGAGCAGGATTACTTCCGGTCACTAAAGAGTCGTCCCTTACTTTACGAAGTTCACACTGCCACTGCGGCGGTGCAAGGCTCACACGCTTTCGCGCGCTGCCCGATTCGAATCGGCGGTGCGCACCATTTATTGGCGGTGCGCCAGACGACGCTCTCATTTTCCACCCTCCGACATTGTGGAATGTGCGATGCGCAAGTTATAAATGCGATTCGGCTAATATATTGCGCCTGACATGCGTTCGTAGACGTGATTAATAGCTGCACAAAAGCATACAAATCGTTTCGTGCTTTTTGTGACGACGAAAAATAAAAGCAGCAGCCACGCGCCACGTTTTCATGTAGCATTGAAAGAATGTCGTAGTATTTTGATGTTTCGCCCCGGTTAGCCCATGGCGCGGCCCTTCTACGTGGCAAACGTTTGTAGAGCTGTCGGTCACGGAAAGACAAGCTAGATTCTGGCATTTTGATTGAACGATGGGTCATAGATTCACCAGGGACAATCAAGTGATCTGCAATGAGCGCATGGAAGGGGATAAAATAAAATGAGGGGGGAGTGAAGAAGGGAGACGTTAGGATAATAAAATGACGGATGACACCCGTCTCTTGTAGATTATGTGCGTTTAATGCGTTAGGTTCTAGTCAGATCACTACGTTTTGGCGCAGCCATCAGCTTGTAAAGACCGAAAATGCGGGTTATCTTTTTCATCGACAAGGCGTCATCAGAGCCCCTGGTTTTTACATGGTGCCAAGTTCATAGTGAGCCAGCGATGGACATTCCTCGCAAAGCTATAGCTCGACTGGACTGATGGACACAGTACTGCAAGTAGCTTCGATGAGCCGTCAAGCCCTTGTGGAAACAAGCTCAGTGAAGGTGAACCTGCAGCTTCAGACACTCAGAGAACTCGTCCTGGAACCCATTCGCCGTGGCACCTTCAAGCAAGAAACAGCTTCGAAGAAGGTGAGCGTCCTTTTGACTGCTATTGAGCGACAACAGTGGATCATGAGGCAACAAACTGAAATAATTGGAACGTTAGCTGAGTCGTTTAGTCAAGAAAATCCACAACAGATTGTAGAACCCCAGACTTCTCTGACGAAGACTCGAAAAATGCAGATTATTGGATATGATTCTTTAGATGCGTGCGACAAAAAAAAATATGTGAAAAAGTTATGACACAAGATTGTAAAGATGCGCCGTTATTTGGGTGCCATCGTGAGGAAGTGGTTTGACTTGCAACTCATGGATAGAGCACCAACGTGTTGGGAAAGGTGGAAGAGCAACGTTTTGGTGACTTTCCAAAGCAATTCTGTGGAAAGTTGGGGTGTGGCACTACGCTTAACGCATACGTCTAGCTCTCTGCTGGAGTACTACTTCGAGAAGCGTCGCCGGCTGCATTCTGAAGGACCAAAGCATCCATCATCTGATGTAGCTTAGGTATACGTAAGGTTTTTTTTTCGCCGACATCCACAGTGAAGTACAAATCAGTTATTCAAGAACGTGTGATGATCTTTTGCGATGTCTACAGGCCTCAGTGACCACATTCTCTTCGCGAGAGCAGCGAGGTGGTGAAGAACCACTTGATCTTCTCAACCGAATTAAAAATGAAACGTTCATTTAGTGATCTGAACTTAAAACGAGTATCCTGGACGCATTCATAAGCGGAATGACGAAGAGGGGGAATTTTCAGCGGTACACGATGCACAGCTTCCACGTGAGCTAATTATATGCAATGACTTGCTCCAAGCAAAAACCTGCATCGAAACAGTTTACTTGCTGTTATCAGCCTTACTTTAAGCCTCTGTTAAAGTATACGGCACTTAAACGAAGGCCCTTGTTGGCAGTGGGGCTTCTGTCTCTATCATCAACAAAAGTCGAGTGGATGGCGGTCACCTGCATGCTGGTAGAGCATTGCGCGTGCAAGTCTATGATTCGTCAGGGAGCACGTATAGTGAATGAAGTACCCTAAAAATTGAATTTCAAGATCAAACAGTTGCGACTAACGTATTGGCTATCTCTGACGTCAGCTGCGATTTTTTTTTGTAGCATCCGGACATTGAGAGGCTTCATATTAATATTTATTGAGATTACAGACTAATGGTCGTAGACGACGTCGGACGAGATCTCATGAGGCGTCTGACAAAAGAATGATTTTCGACCCAGAAGACAGTAATTCCAAGTACCCAGAACTTACATCCATGGAGAGCTACATTCCGGCAATGAAATGTCACGTAGCCTCTTTCCAACTTAGTGACAAAAGCGTTGTCCGCGGAGCTCCTTATAGCATATGTCCAGAGATTCAAAGGTGTGGCTGAAAAGGAGCTGCAAGAAATGTGGGATGCCGGTAATATCCGCCCCTCTGTTTGTCCGTTTGCTACTCCAATAACTATTATTAGTTATTAGTTATTAGTTGTCTGTAGTTGCTTTGCTTTGTAGTTGCTTTGTATTGTGACAGAGGTATCACCCACTATAGCATTCTTTCCTATGTACCCCCCTTACTCTATGCTCCATAATAGAGCCTGTAAGGTATTTTTAAATAAAAATAAATAAAACGAAGACGCCACATTCAGATTCTGCACAGATTACTGGACACCTAATCGCCAAACAGAGTTGATACCTTATCCCTTGCCCAGGTCCGGCGATATCATTGACGAGACTGTTAGTTGCCATTGTTTTTCAAGAATAGACCTTTGCAAGGGGTTTCGCCAAATCTCACTCACTGCAGAAACGAATAAGTACACCGCCTTTATGTATTTATATATTTATTTACTTCTTTATTTATTTGAAATGCCTTACATGGCCACGTGGTCATTGAGTAAGGGGGGAGGGGCTTTACAGAAATTTTATACACCAAAGGTACAAACCCAATTCATATGAAGAAGCAAGATATGATATCCAAGAACAGAGCATGAAAAACATAGAACTAGCACAATCAAAATTCTATAAAAGGTGAATGATACAAGAACCAGCAGAAAAGGTAACATTAAAAAGTGAAATACATGTTGTGTTGCAAATTATAAGGCAGGATAAAATACCAACAAGAATACAAGTAATACAACAGATTTTGCGCAAAGAACAAAAAAAATGGTGGGGGAGTAAGACTACAACATATAAGCCATCGCACATAAAACTGCACAAGAACCCGAGCAAAATCACTGATTATTACAATGATAAGTTTGGCAGAGCGTCGTCTGCTGGAGATATAGAGATTGCCTGAATTTTTCTGAGTTAGTTTCCGCGACCCTATCATCAGGTAAAGCGTTCCATAGGCGTATGGCTCGCGGAAATGCGGAAAAGTTGAAGGCGTCAATGTAACCGTAAAGTCACGTGAAACATTGATTAATTTTTATTCTACGAGATGCGTGTGGTGATGTATGCAGGCCCAACGCATGCCGGTCGAGCTGGTACGTGTACTTATGGAATAATGAAAAGGCAATATCACGACGATCACTTAAAAGCCCGAGGGAAACAGAGAGTTTTATTTGTTTTACACTTGAACTATAGTTAGTTTTGAGCAATGAAACGAGCGGCTCGGTTTTGGATTGATTCTCATGAAGTTATGAAATATTTTTTGATGTAGAGACCAGATAGAAAAGGAAAACTCAAGTTGTGGGCTAACGAATGTTTGGAAAGCAAGCTTGCGAATGGGGGAGAGCGAGCTTCCAAGATTGCGGCGCAAGTACCCTAATGACTTGGCAGCATTGGCACTTACGTTAGTTATATGGGTATTCCAAGAAAGGTTTGGGGGTGAGAGTGATGACTAAATATTTAAAAGCAGAGGCTTCCGATAATGGGCTGTACAAAAAGTTTGGTTTGGACTGCTTCCTGCTAAACGACATTACTTTGCACTTCTTTGAGGTCAAGTGCATTAGCCATGTGTCACACCACTCGGTAAATAGGTTCAGGTCTTCTTGAAGAGCTATGTGGTCAGTGGAACTGTTATTTTGGCGATATATAATGCAATCTTCAGCTAATATGCGCGTGCAGGATCTTATGTTATTGGGAAAGTCGTTGATACAAATCAGAAACAAGAGGGGACCAAGTACGCTTTCTTGAGGTGCACCTGAGGAAACAAATGAACAAGGATGAGGAGACATCGTTGGCCATGGCGATTTGCTGTCTGTTAGAAAGGAAATTCAGGAGACAAAATATATAGAGTTAACGAATGAAGTTTTGTTGCGGATAGTTTGATTAAGAGGCGACAATGTGCAACGCGGTCAAATGCCTTAGAGAAATCAACGAAAATACATTCTGCTTGTATGTTTTGTTGCATGTAGGAGTGTAAATCTGTTGTTAATTCTAGTAGCTGAGTCTTGCATGACAAGCCTCTTTGAAACACGTGCTGTTTCGCGAAAAAGAAGTTATTACATTCGAGATAACTGTAAACATGAGATTCGATAATGTGTTCCATCATCTTACAACAAATGCACGTTAGTGAAATGGGTTGGTAATTTCGAACTATGTTTTTGTCGCCATTTTTAAAAATGAGTACAACTTCGGCAGCTTTCCAGTCGGTTGGAATCTGACCAGTGTGTAGAAATTGCTGGAAAATGTGGAATAAAATCTTGCTAGAAACTCAGACCGTGTTTTTTTAGAATTTTGTAGTAATGTTATCGATACTTGATGTTGTGAATAGCTAAAGATTATCAATGAGGTGCGCGATACCTTTGATTTAAATGCATATGGATGTCATGTATCGATAGTCACGATCAGTGGCACATTTCCTAAGCTTTATTTTGTGAAAATAGATGAAAAGAAACGACTGAAAAGAGATGAACACTCATTGTCTGGAAGAGGAGCAGAGTTATCGTCGTGTAACACAATGTGGTTAACGTGATCATTGGGGTGTAAGATTTGCCAGAATTTCCAATGATTACATTTTAGCAGAGAATAGAAATAACGAGAAAAGTATCATTAGGAGCAGAAAGAGCGCAGGCGTAATCTTCAGCGTAGCTGTCATATTTTTCCCAAGATGCCTGGTTGTCCGAACGTTTTGCAGCTTTTTATAAGCGTTTCTTTTTGTTGCGAAGCTGTCGAAGATGTTTTGTGAACCATGAATTGTTCTTTATCGGCTGTTATTTTGATAATGGGCACGTGTTGGTCGACCAGTGCGCACAACTTCTGTTTGAACCTTATCCAGTTATCTTCAAAGGGCCTTGAGTAAAATGGCGGTAAAAGCGAGTGGCTAAAATGAGATTCAAAGGATTTGTTATTTTCGGCATATTTTCTCTTGTTATCATACCATATGTTTTTTTTTTCATCTCCCGCAAATTGAAAAGGAATATTAATGGTTGTTTGGAGCAGTTTGTGGTCACTAAAACCATCTGAATGTGTAATTTGCCCAGTAGCTTTCAGCGTGTTCGTGAGAATGAGGTCCAACAGATTATTGCCACGAGTTGGTAGTTGAACAACCAGGGAAAGTTAAAGTCTACAATTAGATCAATAAGTTCTGTTGAGAGGAGACAAGATGAAAACAGCTGTATCCAATCAATGAGGAGAAAAATTGAAGTCACCAAGATGGTAAGTAAACTTAGCCGGATAAAGCTGCGTTGCTTTATCGATGCTAAACCCGAATTGGAGGAGCAGTTTGTGGAGTCATGGGGGTGGTAGCAAATACCAAACAGAACCTTCATGGTGGAAAGAGACACACGGCCCACACTACCTTCAGCTCAAAATTTGTGTTGACCACATGGGAAGTGATCGTTTTTATTTATTGCGAGAAGGACACCGCCACCTCTTTTTTCGGTGTGGTCACGGCGGTATATATTATGGCTGGCCACTAGAGAAGCGATTTCACTGTCGGAAATCTCAGCGTGCGGCCATGTTTCCGTCAGAGCAAGAACATCACAATCGTAATCATCCAGCTAAGCAGCAAGGTTGTCAAGTTTTGGCATTACACTTCAAATATTTGTTAATGATAAAGAAGAGAATGGAGCAACGCGATGCGCTGGACATGTCCCGCTCCTAGCTATCTGTTGAGTTCAACCACTGATGCCGATGCGACATTGTATGCGTACGTTTTGTCACCAGTGCACAACCGGTCCACTGGTAAGCTGGAGGGTTTTTTGTGTGTCTTCGCATGTTCAATCAATTTTTCCTGCCGTTGCCTTGTGGCCACAGAACAATCTTTTCTGATGTAGAAATCGGAGCCTTTCTGTCTTCTAGCATTGGCCAGGATTCGATTTTTGTCCTTATATTAAATTAGCTTATTAATAATAGGTCTTCCTTTTGTATCTGAAACCTTTCTTAATCTGTGGGCTCTGTCGAACTGTATACTGTCAGCAACAATATCGAGTTTCTCTGAGCTGAAGGTCATTATTTTCTTTTTTGTAACAGTCCATTGTTCTTTAGCGTCATCGTTGATGCCAAAGAACAGTATATTTGAACGACAAATTCTATTTTCGGTGCCACTGCATTTAGACGCAATTTTTTCATCCGCTCAGAAAGGGTGCGCAATGAGTTAGGTCCGGTATTTGAATAATCCGAGGGTTTTGTCGCCTCAAGTGCTAGAATTTTAGCATTTAGCAGTTTGACTCTGCCCTAAGCCTCGACTGTTTATCTTTGGCTAATCTCCATCCACTTGTTTAAGCTCACGCACCATTTCTAAAGTGGACGCACGGTCACGGTGGACGCATTTCAGGTCAGCAAGTAGAGAAGCCTGTTCTTCCAGTTTGCATATTCTTTCGATGTTAGCAGCTTGTGCTTGCTCTAGCCGGTGCATGGAGTCTAATGCGGCGGCAAGACACTCTGCTGCCTCTACCTGAGTCATTAGGCCAGGGTTTAATTCAACGTCCCCAAACATGACAAGCAACAGTTCAAATAAGTCAAAACACATGTTACTTACAACAGCTAGCGGACATTTAAAAACATAGCGGAGGTCAACTGGGCACGTCACCTTGAGCATGTAGTAGTCACTGGTCTTAAAAGACGCAGCACCATTCAAGTAACTAACCTGCAAAAGCAGTGGGCGTAAGTTTGCCATCCTTGCAGCGGTGTCATGCCCGAAGTGGATTGTGGTCGGCCAGCGTTTATATTCCGCGTCCGCGATTGCGGTGCCGAGTGAAGTAGTCGCAGATCCTGGTTGCCAGATCCCTGAGCTGAGTGTGTCCAGAATCGGAATCGGGAATGTAGGTACTGACCAAGTCAAAGAGTCGCTGCTTGTTTGGCGGCAATTCCACGCTCCAGCGCAGTAGAATCAAATTATGGAAACCTGCAAAAGCAGTGGGTGTAAGTTTGCCATCCTTGCAGCAGTGTCGTATCCTTTTGACTTATTTGAATACAAATGCTTACCATTTGGTTAGAAACATACTCTGGCATGGTTTTAGAAAATTATTACTATTATTCTGAAACCTTATTTGGGTGTATTGTGCAACGTCTACAATGATGACATTATCGCGCATTTGAAGACAAAAGCGAAACACCGGGATCATCTCTCAAAAAAGTTTCATACATTGAGCATTTCTCAAAGTCATTTTATAGAAAAGTGCTTTTTTTAAGACAAAGGTGTATTTCTCGGAAGGGTGTTCGACGGACGTGCTAAAAGCAAGAAACGGTAATTTGTACAAAAATTTCTCAGATAGCAAAGCCTTATGATGTGCACTCTCTATGAGTTTCCCTTGGCCTGGCAAGACATTTCCGAGCCTTTATCAAAAACTACGCACTCAAGACCAAATGCCTTACACGTTTAACTAAAAAAACGTGCTTTTTCAATGGGTGGAATGAGGAGTGCGAAGCTGTTTATTGTAAGCTTGTAAAGCTAATATTGTCGGATCTCATCCTGCGCAGCGCGGACTTTTCTCGGCGTTTCGTACTGAATATAGATGCAACACACTACGCAACCGGTGCAGCTTTGTATCAAACCCCCTCAAAACAGGCCGACTCAACGAAGCACTACGTGGTCGAATATTACAGCTAAACGCTGACGACCACTGAAATTAATTATTCTACTACAGAAAAGGAAGCGCTGGAAGTCTTAAAATCAGTTCAGTATTTCAGAACTTAATTTGAAGGGGCCCCGCCGAGGTGGTCTAGTGGCTAAGGTACTCGGCTGCTTACCCGCAGGTCGCGGGATCTAGTCCCGGCTGCGGCGGCTGCATTTCCGATGGAGGCGGAAATGTTGTAGGCCCATGTGCTCAGATTTCGGTGCACGTTAAAGAACCTCAGGTAGTCGAAATTTCCGGAGCCCTCCAATACGGCGTTTCTCATAATCATATATGTTTTTGGGACATTAAACCACACAAATCAATCAACTATTGTGAAGGGGCTAAGTTCAAAGTATTCACGGACTATCAGGCGTTGACACAACTTTTGAATATGGCCCGCTGCGGTGGTCTAGTGGCTAAGGTACTCGGCTGCTGACTCGCAGGTCACGGGATCAAATCCCGGCTCTGGCGGCTGCATTTCCGGTGGAGGCGGAAATGTTGTAGGCCCATGTGCTCAGATTTGGGTGCACGTTAAAGAACCTCAGGTAGTCGAAATTTCCGGAGCCCTCCACTACGGCGTTTCTCATAATCATATATGGTTTTGGGACGTTAAATCACACAAATCAATCAACTACTTTGAAGGGGCTAAGTTCAAAGTATTCACGGACTATCAAGTGTTGACATAACTTTTGATTATGGCCCCGCTACGGTGGTCTAGTGGCTAAGGTACTCGGCTGCTGACTCGCAGGTCGCGGGATCGAATCCCGGCTGTGGCGGCTGCATTTCCGATGGAGGCGGAAATGTTATTGGCCCGTGTACTCAGATATGGGTGCACGTTAAAGAACTCCAGGTGGTCGAAATTTCCGGAGCCCTCCACTACGGCGTCTCTCATAATCAAGTAGTGGTTTTGGGACGTTAAACCCCACAAATCAACTTTTGAATATGACCCAACTAAGAGGGCGCAATGCTAGATGGGTCAACTATAGCCAACAATTTTATTTCACCTTTTCGCGCCGTCCTGGCCCATTTATCACCGATGCTGATGCACTTTCTTTATTGCTTGTTCATGAGACCAACCAAAATTTAGAAATGATTGATTATATTAAGCTATGAAAAGGTACAAAAGATCTTCAGTCTGTTTATAGAAAGTATCATGTGCCACCTACCCTGGTTCAAAAGATTCTTGAACTTTACTATGACACCCTGAATCAGGTGAACATGATTGTTTCTGGAGCACATACAAGAAATCGCTTATCAGGTTGAAATGGCCAGGTATAAAAAACGATTGATTGATATGTGGGGTTTAACGTCCCAAAACCAAGGTATGACAAACGACGTCAGTTATTATGTCCGGACATGCTATCTTTGCCAGGTAAACAAAGAGAAGTACAAGCAGTCGACTGATATAATGACGAACCCCGAATATTCAAAAGTACTGTTCGAAGTGGTTCACCTTGACTTCGCAGAGCTTAAAAAGAAGAGGGAAGGAGTCGGACGAAAGCAAACTTTTCTGCTTTTCATTGATGAATGTACCAGAACTATTCTTGCCAAAGCAGCGAAAGAAGACGCAAATATAGTGTCATCAATCCACTAAAAGATGCGTGTTTCAAGCACACCAAGGCACTAGTCTGCAATAACGGTCCTGCTATCCGTAGTGCCAAGCTAGCAAGATGGGCTAAAGACCAAGGAATTGTTTTTATTAAATATTCTTCCCTGTATCACCCGGCAGTGAACGGATTAGCATAATGGGCCATACAGGACATCAAAAAGTTTTTGTAGATGTATCTGAACTTTATCGGAGGGTGGAAGTGCTGCCTTGATACCACTGTGAAGCACAACAGCCAATCGTTCACTATGGGTTTAGGCTGCAGTCTCCATTTCGCTCCAATCGGAATAGCCCCCTTATTACCGGCAAATCGTGTTCTAGGCCTCCAAGAAAAACTTGCTGAACCCGATAAAAGTGCCGAAGGTCAAGAAGTATACAAGCGCCGGATGAAGAAGAATTTCGATAAAAAGCACAACAGCAACATTCCGTCCATACAGCCTGGAGATTGTATCATTGTGAGAGAAGAAGTTACTCTTTCAAACGACAGACCATTCGAACATATCAAGACCGTATTTCAACCCGCGATTTTGAAGAACGTGTGGTACACTTCAGCCTCAAAAAAAAAGAGTGTGCATCCATTGGCAACGTATTCGAGTATAGTATTACACCGGGAGGTGTAATCAAATAAGTCAGGAAGAGTGAAGTGGTCTGCAAAAGGCGCACGAAAGGATGAAGTGGAATGAGGTGGCGAGGGGGAAGTGAAGGAGGAAGAAGTTAGAAAAATTATGGACTATTTCTCTGAAGGAAACCCTGATAGAGTGCAAAGCAGCAGCGCTGCGCACGGCGCTGACCCGGTTGAAACGGGCGTCGACGCGTATGCTGGAAGAAAGGCTTGAAGTGAAACTCGGTGTAGCGTTTACTCTAGTAAACGTTTCTTTGAAACGCGAGGAAACGGGTGGCGGGTCAGGTTTCCTGTAAGTTTGATCGCAGAAAGACTGTTCGCTCGATATGCGGTCGAACTTAGCGAGCGGTCGAGAGGGTGAAGCGAAAGAGATGACACGCGGCGAAAGGTGGCATCTAGGGAGAGAGTGACTTCAACGGGCGCGCACTACGAGTTAAGGCGTGACCTACTTGGGACCGCCCCAACACCTGCGGCCAGGGGACTACGGTGCAGATGGAAGGACAGCGTTCCACAGAATAGTCTAATAGCTGCTTCGCATCTACTAAAACGGCAGATGACACCCGTCTATGGTATATTATGTGTGGTTAATGTGTTAGCTTCTAGTCGGAACGCTACATAATACATGATATCATTTACATGATTCATGAATGCCGGCCTGTGACCCATTTTCTTTCATGACGTGACATAAACCACGAAGTGAATTTTCCGTGCTTTTTTGCAGGTGTTTATCTCGTCCACAAACGCACGCAAGGCGCCATATCTTGACTCAGTCCGGTGTCTTACTTCCAGAGAATGCGTAGTGCATCGTCTCAACTCGCAGTACGAGAGAGTCACCTGGTGGCGCCGCAGTATAAGTGGTGCTCAGCGGCAAGCGAGTTAGGTAGACATGCGAATGTGCGTGCGCCTCGTAGCGCCACGCTAGCAGTGCACAAATGGTCAACTACAGGCTGACCGTTTGGCCAGGGGCCGGAAACTCCCAATACCTCTGATGTATTTGCTCTCGGCTGTGGCAGCACCGCTTTTACCACTGGCGGTTGCAGGGCATCTTACTAGAAGTAAATCACGAATAGAAAATTCATTTCAGGACTTCACTGGTGACAACCCGAAATAGAAGGAAAAATGGAAAATTGAAAGGAGAAGAGTTGTCGCGGAAGTCCTCCTGTCTTACTTCACATGCAAGTGGAATGCGCTTGTGCCTTCTTTCATGTCCGGTGGCCGCTTGGGCGATGTGGCTATTTTGCTAATCTTTTCTTTTTAAATTTTCTTCGTGTTCTCTCAAGAGGCGAAAGTTAAGCTGACTGATTTCTCATTCAGATGAAACACGATGGGGGAAAATGAAACAAACTTTTTTGTTGCAGGTTTTGTATAAGAAAAGAGACATACACGTAGTGTGAAAGAGTCAATCTGTAAAACCAGCTTTAACTTACAATTGACACACGGACATAGTGAGCAGGCGTTGAACCCAGAATATCCGAACCAATGGCGAAAACTATCAACAACCGCGAGTAGGTCACGTCATATTTCACTCAATCACGTTTGTTTGTTTTTACAAAGTAGATTTTTTCACAAAACTTGAGTACTAAACGGGACCAAAGTTTAAAGGCACGGAGAAGATTGGAGTGGTCAGAAGTGTTCGAGAAAGAACGTCACTGGAAACAGTGTTTCGGCAAGTTGACTGGTCTTTGTCAGGGTAACATTGTTGCCTTGACGAAGAAACGTTCACTTGTCAAAACGTTAGCTCCATCGATATTCTTTGTAATAATTTTTAGAAGCATTTAGTCTATCAAGTGTATTTCAGTGACACGATTAGAAGTAAAGTCTCACAAATTTCTTATACTAAAATTGCGCTTTTTAGGTATTGTGTGAGCACAGACAATCAAATGAGTCGAGGTATAGTATTGAATGAACTGTCAGGATTCTGAACACATGGTCTAAAATTTTTTGGAGAACGCTTCACGACCCCTTCAAGGGTGCAGTATACTATAGCGTGTGTGCATATAGTGCGTGACTGACTTTCAACTATAAAGCCTTACTGATAATCTCAAGTTCTGACGCCCGATGGCAATTTACGCTTGTAGCACGCATTAACACGCAAATAGTTCATGTTGGTGGAAGTTGGCCTGCAGGTTTCACCTGCGAAGTCAGCTGCGATCCCGTACCATCCAAGGCAACGCCCTCGTCGAAGCCTTCGCAGGCTTTACCTCGGAGACACACCGATACAGTGGGTACACCAACATCGCTACCTGGCTGTAATCATAGATTATCGCCTTTCTTGGCGCCCTGCTGTCTTATGCGTGACCAGAAAATCGAGAGCGCGCAAGTGAAATAAATAAATAATCCTGGGTCAGAGCGGAAACTGGGTCAGAGCGGTCCGAGTGGAGATCGAACCAAGGTCGTTTGAGTGGCAATCGGATGTTCTACCACAGTGCCACTAGTCTCCTTGCGAATGCAGCGACAATAACTTCCTGCGCTTGCAAATGCATTGAAAGTAACGTTTCATGCTTCACGAACACACGAGTTCTTATACACGCTTCACCATACACAAGAAATGTTGCTGCAATAATGCGTGGTACAAGCGTACACTGCCATCGGGTGTCAGAACATGATCACAATGACTTCGTGGTTTAACGCTGGTCATCCACTGCATGAAGCAAACATGTTACTGTGCCTATTACCTTAAGGCCACGCAGTGGGTGCATAGCAAGTTCTAAAAGGTTTCATGCACTAGGTGTTTGCAGCACGCACTCGGTACAGAATATCGTTATCGTGTGGAACTCTTAAAGGAGAAGCTTAAGTGTCCCCTGAGTTTTATTTATTTTATTTGCATTTTTCTCTACTTTTCGGTAACGATAATTTCTCGCTCACAACCAACGACGCCAACATTTCTGTGGAACGAGCTCTTTATTGCGTGAAAAAGACAATAAAATGTGCAGAAGGTGATGACGTGACGCATCTGTTTTCTCGCTGCGCGCTAGTCGGAGCGAGGAGAGCAAAAGCAATCGCGAATCACTGCAAGTCTGCTCGTACTAAACACATTCTAAAATTGTTTGTGGCGGTCAGTTCAAGAAGCAATGAATTCTTCAACGAAGCCATTCGACGCTAACAAGCAAAAGTGTTGTAGCTACCAATGCGGTAGCTACAACGCATGTTTAATCTCCTTTTAAGGATATTAAACATCACTCTCGATTCGTAGGAACCATTGAACCACAATTTCTAGTGACTAATGCCGCGTCAACGGCGTTTATTACTTCTCATATGATGCATGTGATGATGATTACCTCTGTGCTTACATATCATATGTCGTTATGAGTGACACCATGCAAAATCTAACCGTTCATATTAATAATGTTTATTCGGTGACGCTCGTACTGATGCAAGCCTACAGCTTGCCTTCGACACTTTCGTGAGAATACGACTCATTTAATATTACGATCAACTGTTCCTAAGAGGAAGGCCGCCTTTCTAACCTGTTCATTGAATAATTGCAGTACGTTGTAAACACGCTCATGAGTGAGCTTTCGACAGACAGCGGGATTTTGTTTGACACAGGTGCCTTTGAAAGATAAGCGCTTTACATCTATAAATCCAGGAGAGAGTACGATGGCAAAAACTAAATATCGGAACTTTAGGAATGCACATCACGATCGTGGGCGGCATTTTCGAGAGCGCTTTTTATGGGCATACCGAAGAGCTTCTATTCGAGCGTTAATTACGCCCAATGAGAAAGAGATGACCCCCAGTGGAAGCGTATGGTCGTCCGAGCCAGTAATGAAAAACTACGGCGGCCACCGCCAAGATGGATGGCTGCATACCACTTCTCAGCTCTTTATCGGAGCCGTTCAGAAAAGGCGTGGGGGGGGGGGGGGGGGGGGAGTGCTACTCATCGGCGCCCTGACGGTTAAGCTGGCTAATTTAGCAGTGCTTCGCGAGCAACGCCCTCGCTGCCGAGAACGCGTTAGTCGTGTTCTTCGAACGCCGAGAACGGCCAGACATCACATGCATCATCCGAGAAGGATTAACCGTAGGCTGCCGCACCAAAGTGCCTTATCTCACACATGGATCCTGGGGTCTCTTTTCCCCCTGAATCTCCGCTCTAGAGTGCCATTCTTTTTCTGGCCTGCCTCCAAGACATCGCACGGGAACTGAGTGCTGCGGCGGTCCGCACTACTCCACCTCACTTTACATCATGCACGATCGCACAGCACATTTTACTTACGAGCACGGAAGCTTGAGCGAGCTTGTCTGACATGACACAATAAATATTTTTTTTGCGGAATTCACTCATTGCGAGTACTGCTGATATAGTTTAATGTCTAAAAGAAACAAACGGCTTATTAAGGATGGCCGTTGCGCAGGCGTTTGTTTTCAGCACCTATTTTTTTTTTGTACAGACGTATTACGCTACTGAATAAAAAGTAAAAACGAAGCTGTGTGGTTTAACGCGGCGTATATGAAGACTGGGTAAAAAATACACTGCGTAGTGGAGAACTCGGGATGAAATATGACCCATTAGGCTGATATTTACTGCATTCTGCCTTCATCGACATGAGGCCATCGTCACAGGCAATTCAATGATCAACAACGTTTTCAGAAACGCGACGCCATGCAGCCACTGAGTCAACTGAAGTTGAAGGCAGAGCACTGAGCCAAGAAGGTACGTAAGATCTCTCAGACCAAAGAAAGAGAGAGGGATGAATCTAATGAAGAAAGGCAGGTATGTTGACCAAAAAGTGAATATCTGGTTCGCTACCCTGCATGGGAAAGAGGGCGAGGGAAGACAGGAAAGTGAGAAAGAACAGAGAAGACTTAGTAAAATAACCGTGAACGCATGTTTGAAGTTTATGGGCATTCGAAAACGTACAATATTCATTTATGAAGTGGTTGAATGGGAAGGGGTGATGAAAAGGCAACTGAATGCCTAACAGAACACCGACCCCTGCCCTGGCAACAATAATGCACAACACTCAGTAATTGCGTATACATAAACTCATATCCTCCAATCCTCCTGGTCGTTGTGCTGATGTTATGAATGACTTTTTTAACTCTGTCTTTACTCGTGAGCCGGCACATAACATACCCCACTTTCCCAACCTTAATTCAAATCAGATGCCACCTATTGTCATATCAGCTGAAAGCATCGCTAAACTTATCAGTGATTTGAAGCCATCGAGGGCTCCAGGGCTTGACGACTCAACTACAAAGATTCTTAAAGGTACTAAGGACATCTCATGCCAGATATTACAAATAATTTTTAGTCATTCAGTATGCACTTCTTTATTCCCAGATGATTGGAAATTGAGCAAGGTCGTGCCGGTCTTCAAAGCCGGCAGCCGTACTCATCCATCTAACTACCAACCAATCTCATTAACGTGTATTGCCTGTGAAATGCTAGAACATATCATTTATTCTCAAGTCAAGTTTCACCTAGACAAAAATTCTGTCTTTTTTTCTAAGCAACACGGTTCCCGCTCTGGATTTTCTTGCGCTACCCAGCTTTATGAATTCACCACTGACTTCAACTTGGATTTTTATTCCAGACCGATATTACCTACTTAGATTTTTCTAAAGCCTTTGACCGGGTCCCACATCAACGTATGATGGCTAAACTTTCCTTTATATCCTTACATCCTTTATTACTGTGCTGGATTTTTCTTCTTTCTTTTCAGACCACACTCAGTTTACTGTTATTGGCAACCACCACTCCAATTTATCTCAAGTTTTTTCAGGCGTACCTCAAGGCTCTGTCCTCGGATCACTTTTATTTTTAGTTTTCATCAACGACCTTCCTATTGATATTTCATCCATGATTCGCCTATTTGCAGACGACTGCGTTCTTTATCACCGCATAACCTCGACCACTGAGCAGAAGTTGCTGCAGAGAAACCTATATAACAGAACCTTGGTGCGCCCAATGGCTTATGAAGCTCAATGTATCAAAATTCGAAAGCATGTTGGTATCGCGAAAGCATTCCACTCTAGATTATTCATACACTTTAAACTCTACAACCCTTTCATGTGTAAATTCGTACCGTTATCTAGGCGTCCCTATCACTGACAAGCTCAACTGGTCCGAACGCATAACGAAATTAGTAGCAGATAGATCTAAAAGACTAGGTTTCATTGAACGCTCTCTTTCTTTATCTCCGAGTTCCATTAAAAAACTTGTATATGAGATATAAGTCAAACCCAAACTTGAATATGCATGTGCTATATGGATCCCACATCAAAATTACTTGATTAAAACATTAAAAAGCGTCCAGAATAGGGGCAGCCGGTTTCATCAGTTCTGAATATAGTAGTTGGGTCAGCATTAGTGCCATCAAATCATCCCGTGCCATGGTCTTGGCTCCTTAACCCAATGAAGGAAAACGCTGCGTCTAGCACTGTTTCATAACCTTTATGGTAATCATCCGGACACTTGATCACCTATTTTGATACCACCTTTGCGAACATCAAGTCGACTTTTTAATTCCATGCGTGTGCAGCGTATAACTGGCTCTACAACCGCATTTAATAAGTTTTTCTTACCCTTGGCCACAGAAGAGCGGAACTCGCTTCCCAAATCAATCGTCTATCAACGTCACAGTTCAGAATTTAGGCAGTTGGTATCAGCTCATGTGTCAAAATGAAACAGAAGACTTCTTCACCAACTAAAACATGAAACGTGAAGCTTTCTACGGGCTGCTCCTTTTTTGTAGTGTATAACCATTTTGCCCTGTACCTCTTCATTTTCATTCTTTTTTTTAATGATGTGCCTGCAAAGTAATACGATTCCATCATCTGAGCCTCCGTAAGAATGTATAACGAAACCGCTTTTCTTCCAAAACCAGTTCACCAATCATAATGTAAATACATATTATAATGTTTATTATTACTTCCTTTGTTCTGTGCTTGTGAAACCACAGCGCAAATATTTTGTGAAAACATGCAGGAGAACGTTGCATGTGTCTTTTTATGTTTGTTTTAACTTACGGCTTTGTAGCAGACTGCAGAGCTAACATGCCCCTTTTTCTTCGTAAACGTGACCTTCTATGTATACTTCGCTACCCCCCCCCCTTATGTAATGCCCCATCAAGGGCCCTTAAGGTATAAACGACGACGACAATGACGACGATGATGATTGTGAGAGTTATGATGATAATAATGGTGGTGATGTTAATGATTATGATGTATGCAAAGCACAAATATGTAAAGTATGAATGCATATAAACAATATTCTGTGGAAATACAATATCTACATCATCTTAAAACAAAATTACACAAATTCAATACAGCGGAAAAAAATAAGTGCAAATCGACAGCGGAAAAGAAAAAGAAAATAGCGAGAGGAAAACATAATTGAACACTCGTAAAAACTCTCTACATAAATAAAAAAACATTTAAGAATAAAAATTGTTATTATGAACATCAGTGGAACAAGTGAAAATTTGCAAATAAGCGAACAGGAATATGCGTGCCTTAAAACTTCTTGAGGCACGTGTATTAAGTGCTTTAAGAAGTAACTAACTCTCGATAGAAGAATCCCTCGCATGCAGAATTACAGTCAAAACTCACAGAGTGATATGCTTTCTGAGGGCAACTGTTTTCGAGAAGGACACCTGGAAGCAACAGATCAGTACCTACCTTCGGCGCCACTTTAAATTCGCTTGCATTTAACGACCCCTTTATGCTCAGGTGCACTGGTTACATTTGCTTGATGTGGGTGGGCTGAATGCCACCTGTTCTGTTTTTTGACTTGACGTCGAGGAGCTTTTCTACTCTATACCACACCATGGCCTCTTCAGTGTTGTACGTGGACGCATCGATCCATCCTGGCAGCTCAGCTTCCAGAAGCCTTGAACAGAGGAAACTATTTAGAACTTCTATACTTTTACCTTCAGTGAACTGCCATAAATTTAATGGACAAAAGTACGTACACAAACGCGGCGTACGAATGGGGTCATATGTCGCATCGACACTTTGTGATATGCTATTGGCCTCAATTGAAAAGGTTGCTGGCTCAGCAGTAATCAGTATTTTTATATATGTAGACGGCTGTACTTACTAGTTCTACCCGATTTGAGTCCCATTGATTTTTAGAATGTCATCGGGATGATAACTAGCCATTTTTCTATTGACATCACGTGGACTTACTTTTACCTGTGAAAGGCAAAGTAACGGCAGCTTACAATTTTCAGGCCTAACGTTCATCTCCAACAATGGCCATGTTTACAATATTTTAGCCCCAGAACCAAGAAGAACATTTTGCCTTTTGACAGCGCGCACACAAAACTTGTATAAAGGGGAATCACGAAGTGCGTCAAGTCTGCATTTGCAAAAAGCTGCTGTCCCACCTCCTCAGAAAAAAAATGAATATTATCAGTAGCAACGATTAAATGCTGAAACGTTTCCTCTTCGATTGTCACTGCCACGTGCGAGTGTGTCTTACAGAACATTAACAAACAAGAATAACATCAACAAAAAAGGCGAAAAAGGCCAGCAGGTTATTTCATACATTCATGAAATCTCCCACAATCTTAAGATCGCAAACAGCTAGTATGGTGTAAACTTCGTTTTCTGCCCGATATGCAGCCTACTTCAGACCCTTCCTTTATTGACCACAGCTTACTCGGTATTTTAATGAACAGGTATGTGAGAGGAGCGGGGTCCCACAACATTGAAAGGAAGCCAAAATTGTTCTTTATTCGAAGTCAAGAAAAACCCACGACCTCCAAAAGCTTATTGTCATTTTGGGACGTTAAACTCTTACAATTATAATTATTAACCTCAAAAATCTCAGACCGATATCGCTATCATCCTGCCTTGGTAAATTATTTGTAAAAGTGATTCACGCACGCCTCACGTCTTTCCTTAAAGATAGGAGCCTTTTTCCAACAAGCATGTTTGGATTTAACCAGCATTTCTCAATGCAGGCGACATTTTTCTACTTCTTCGGGAAGAGGTCCTTTGCAATACCACAGTTGGTGCCGGAACAAGGTGTAGCAGCTCTTCATCTGAAAAGAGATTCGACAGTATGTCCCATGAGCTCATACTATCTCAGCTAATTGACATTGGTTGTGGTAAAAAAATGCATCACTACGTTCGCTCTTTCCTCACCTCCCTCACTGCGACAATAGGAATAGGCACTGTGTGCTAAGATCCTTTTCCATGCCCGATAAAGCTACACCACAGGGTCGATACCTTCCCCCTTCTCTTGAACAATGGCATTAGGCACATAGCCAGAAGCCTCGACGTTATTCTAGGGCTAGCGTTTGTGTTATATGCGGATGGCATTACTCTATGGGCCAAGGTTGGTTCTTTAGAACAAAAAAAGCAAGCTGTAGAAGACGCAGTCACCGCTGTTGAAAAATTAGCTTGCCACAACGAAATGAGATGCGCTACTGCTAAAGTTGAATTAATCAAAATCGGAGGCCAAGGCTACCTTCTTCATGAGCCAATCCACCTCTTCCTAGAATAATTTCAGATAGAACGGTCCAGAAAATTCAAGTCGTCGGACTCTGGCAACAAAGCAACAAGCGAGTGGACCACACAGTCAAGACTACCAGGACAAGATACGCGATCCTCATTAGGAGAAAATGCGGCTGGCGTATTTTGTTCTGAAGAAACCAATGATTCTCCTGACATTTCACTGTTTCTTGATGGCCACCCTATCCCTCAAGTACATTGACTATGTGTGGTATGCAAGGCTTCACATACCGCGCACATCCTGGCTCAACAGGTAACTTGAATTACACACATGATTTAACGCATCACCAATCGCAAGAGCGGCCTCGGTGAGAAGAATGTCCTCCGCTTAATACAAGCGCTCATATTTCGTCGGTTCATCTATCGCCTTCCCTATTCACACTAGCTCAAACCAAAAAGATGGACACCCTTCTACGGACAGCTGTGAAGGTGGCTCTCGGCTTGATGATGATGCATCGTAACTTATTTATAGCCCTCTCTTTGTCCATGTGTCAGTGTGTGCTAAAACTGCCCCGCCGCGGTGGTCTAGTGGCTAAGGTACTCGGCTGCTGACCCGCAGGTCGCGGGTTAGATTCCCGGCTGCGGCGGCTGCATTTCCGATGGAGGCGGAAATGTTGTAGGCCCGTGTGCTCAGATTTGGGTGCACGTTAAAGAACCCCAGGTGGTCAAAATTTCCGGAGCCCTCCACTACGGCGTCTCTCATAATCATATGGTGGTTTTGGGACGTTAAACCCCACAAATCAATCAATCAGTGTGTGGTAAAACTAAGTTACGATGCACTCATACTAACTACCTTGTATTGCAATATTACTCTAGTTGATTATGGTGATTAGTGGAGTTTTGTGGCGCAAGGGCCAAGGAGTGGCCGAAGAGCGCTATGTCTGATACGATATAAGCAATGACTAATGATTGCAATGACAGGGCATATTACGGCTGTATGGAGCCCTCAAATCACGTGCTATATAAAAGCGTTAAATGTGTGTATAAAGTACAAAATTTTGGCAGTGATAAACGATATGATGTATAGGTGCGGAATGAACTACAAATGAGCGATTGTAAAAGAACACGAATGCCTTCTCAACCCCTTTGAAACCAAAGGCTGAGAGGCAGGTGCTTTTCAAAGCAGCTACCGCAGCGACAACCTCTGTGGAGAGGTTATGCTACGGATTGCCTTTATATTGTCATGGGGTGAGAGTAGGCAGAAGGTAGAAGTATATTTACAGATTGTACATGGAGTACACAGTGTCCTTGAACCAAGATGGTGGAGTGGCAACAACAACACGAGCTTTTGTTTATTCGTCATCTTCGTCACCTTTATGGTGGATTCGTTGATGTTAATGATGACTTGTATCATATAGCCGCCACCGGTGAAAGCACCGTCTGGGCGCTTAAGAAAGCGTGTGATCCTGGGCAGAGAAGAATGGCTTAAGGCGGGAGACATGTACAATATCAGTGGACGGCAGAGACAATGAAGATGGAGTGTCCAAGGGGGCGATCTCATAAGTGACCTTGGTCAGTTGGCGCAAGACTTTGTAAGGCTTGTTGTAGCGAGCGAAGAACTTCGAGGACAGGCCAACGTGACGGGAGGGAGTCCAGAGCAAGACCAACGATCCTGGGGAGTAAGAGACAGCTCTGTGACGGCTGTCGTAGCGATCCTTTTGAGATAGTTGCAAGGCAGAAAGGCAATCCCAGGCAATCTGGCGGGCCGCTCAAGCCCGAGTAGTTGCATAGCGAGCGTACTCGGTAGGAGTGTCAGTACGCGACGGCAGAAGAGTGTCAAAAAGCAAAGTGGGGTGACGGGCATACAAGAGATAGAAGGGAGAAAAGCCAGCGGTGTCGTGTCGTGACTAGTTGTAGACAAACGTCACGTAAGGCAAAGTGGCGTCCCAATCACGATGATCTGTGGAGACATACATGGATAGCATTGCCGTCAGTGTGCGGTTAAGGTGCTTAGTGAGTCCATCTGTTTGCGGGTGGTAGGCAGTGGTGAGTTTATGACGTGTGGAACACGAGCGAAGAATGTCGTTCACGACCTTGGAGACAAATGAACGACCACGGTCGGTCAGCATTTGACGCGGCACTCCATGGTGGAGAACAACGTCATGAAGAAGAAAGTCCGCGACATCAGTAGCACAGCTGGTTGGTAGCGCTCGCGTAATGGCAAAGCGTGTCGCGTAGTCTGTCGCCACCACTACCCACTTATTCCCACTCAAGTACGTTGGAAATGGTCCAATGAGATCGAGGCTGACACGGTAGAACGGGTCTGTTGGAATGTCGATAGGCTGAAGTGGGCCAGGTGGTGCCAATGAAGGATGCTTGCGGCACTAGCAAGACTCACAAGATGCAACGTACCGGCGCACAGAGCGGTAAAGGCCGGGCCAGAAGAATCGACGCCGTACGCGGTGATACGTGTGGGCTGCTCCGAGATGTCCAGCAGTTGGGGCATCATGAAGTTGTTCGAGCACAGTGGAACGGAGCATTGCAGGAACTACCAGAAGAAGTTCTGGGCCTTCGGTGCTTGTGTTGCGCCAATAGAGAATTCCGCCATGAAGCGTGAACAGGCGAAGGGAAGGATCCGAGGTGTCAGACGCTAGACGGCGTATGATAGACCGCATATTGGCATCAGTGAGTTGTTCCTCGCGTATGTCCGTGAAATGAGAAATGGCGAAGACACAGGCATCAGAATTCTGCTCTGACAGGTCAGGGGGATTGACGGGATGGCGAGATAGACAGTCAGCATCCTGGTGCATTCGGCCAGACCTGTAGGTCACGTCAAAGCTATATTCCTGTAGCTTTAAAGCCCAACGACCCAGGCGTCCAGAAGGATATTTGAGGGAGGACAACCAGTACAGGGCGTGGTGATCCGTGCTGACCGAAAAGTGGTGGCCGAACAAGTATGGTCGGAATTTTCCAACTGCCCATACAAGAGCGAGGCACTTGCGCTCAGTGAATGAAAACTTGCACTCGGATGGGGAGAGGAGACGACTTGCGTAGGCGATTACACGATTTTGACAATGTTGCCACTGGGCGAGGACCGCGCCAATACCGTATCTGCTGGCGTCTGTGCGAACTTCAGTGGGCGCTGAAGGATCAAAATGACCTAAGATGGGTGGGGAAGTGAGCAACGCAGTAAGTCGGTGAAACGAATTGGCTTGCTGGGGACACCAAAAAAAAACGACGTGTCCTTCTTCAGTAGCTGTGTCAAAGGATGGGCAATGCCGGCGAAGTTTATTTGTTTATTTTTATTTATGAATACTGCAATCCCTACTAGGCATTTTCACAGAGTGGGTTACATGAATTACATGAATGCTCAATATGCAGACGAACAAATTTTCAAATCAGGAAGATAAGAACACGGAGAAACAAAAGTAAGCACAAAGCAACTCAAAATATACAAAAATTCGAAAATTCGAACGTTTATGGGGACAGAGCTTAATTGGCATGCTATTTTAAACACTGTAATTGAGGCTAGAAGAAAACAATGTTAAGGATGGCTGTAAAACTTCGATGTTGGTTAGCTTGTTCTGGTCATATATAGTTCGCGGAAACAATGAATATATAAAGCAGTTGTTACGGGTTGCATAGGGTGTTATTGTGCGCTCATGCCTTTGTCAAGTTGCATATCCGGACGAAAATGAAAAAACTTCAGAAATGTCTGTCTTGTAATGTCCCTTTACTAGTTGATATAGAAATTTTGGTCTATATAAGCGGTTTCTTTCTGTTAGTGTTGGTAGATTAGCTCGAGTTGAAAGTTCCGTAATTGAAGTGCGCCCAAAGCTGTTATAATCAAAACGAATGGCCTTTTTTGTACTCATTCTAGCTTGTTGATATTAGTTTTGGTAAAAGGGTCTCATATAATGGAAGCATAATCCAGAGTTGGTATAACTGTTGTTTTATAAGCCAGAAGGCGGACGGAGGGAATTGAGAGTTTCAATGCTCTTTTGAGGAAGAACAGTTTACGCATTGCAGTGTTAGTTACTGTATTGATGCGTTTCGTCCAATTCAGGTCATCTGTGATCCATAAGCCGAGATACTTGTAATGTGGGACTTGGGAAAGTTTAGTATGGGTAATGATTGATTTGTGGGGTTTAACGTCCCAAAACCACCATATGATTATGAGAGACGCAGTTTAGTATGGGTAGTAGAGTACACGTATTCTAAAGGATTTTTTATTAGTTATTTGCATAAACACTGTTTTTGCGAAGTTAATAGCCATTTGCCATTCATCGCACCAGGACGACACTTTTTGTAGAGCATCATTTCACACGTGTTGGTCTGCGGGACAGCATATTTCGTTATAAAGTACACATTCATCAGCGTAGAGCTTGATTTTAACAGGGATGCCATCAACAATATCATTAATAAACAGGAGAAAAAGAAGTGGTCCTAGCACTGAGCCCTGCGGAACGCCAGAGTCCACAAGCTGTCTATGTGAGCAGGAATCAGCAAAGACAACAAATTGTTCACGGTTTTTGAGGTATGCAGAAATCCAGTTAAGTACTTGGGAATCATTGATTATTTTACCTATCTTATATATCAGTTTAGTGTGGGATACTTTATCAAAGGCTTTCGAAAAGTCCATAAAAATAACTTCAGTCTGTGTTCTACTATTTATTGATTTGGAAAAGTCATGTATTGTTTCAACTAACTGAGTGTTTGTCGAATAACTTTTCCTAAAACCATGCTGGAATTTGGTAAGAACGTTATAGTTGTCTAGAAATTCAGAGATGTGATTGTAAATGATACGTTCCAGAATCTTGCATACCGTACATGTTAATGAAATTGGACGATAGTTTTTAACGGACTTCTTATTTCCGGTCTTGTGAACTGGTTTAATTCTAGCGGTTCCCCAGTCTCTTGGTATTTCTCCAATTTGTAAAGACTTGCAAAAAATGAAATGAAGATATTTAGACACCCACTCAGCGTCCCTTTTCAAGAAGCTATCAGGAATGTCATCAGGCCCTGGTGATTTTTTGGCATCAAGCCTTAGCAGAAGATTAAATATACCACTTTCAGAAACAATGACATCAGACATCGGTGGTAGGGATGCATGAAACACAGGTGATGTACCATTATCTTGGGTGAACACCGATTTAAAATGGTTGTTAAAGGCATGGAAAATTTTTGCACTATCGTGAGTTAGGCAGCCATCAACTTCAAATGTGTCACATTCAGTGGAGTGTGGAGAAATTGAACGCCAAAATTTCTCGGGAGACGTGGTTATAAAGCTTGGTAATGAGTCACCGTAATAGCGCTTTTTATCAGCAGCTACTTGGTCTGTAATTTGTAAAGAAAGTTTCGATATTTCTTGCATTAAAAATAATGTTCTGTTGTTTGTTAACTTTTTCTTTAAGCGCTTCAGTCGCCTTTTAGATTCCAATGTCTCCCTTGAAATGCATGGGTTCTCACCCTTAAATTTTTTGTAATCTTGGGTACAAAACACTCGATACATTCATTCACAATCTGTTTAAATCTGTCTCAAAGGTGGTGTACATCATAAGTGCTATTGCAGAAATCATCAAAATTAATGGAAAGCAGGTCAATTAATGACACGTCATCAGCGAGAGAGAAATTCGGAAATGACAAAATTGTACGATTATTGTTTATATAAGTATTAGCTAGGGTAAGCAACACGGCCTTGTGGTCTGAAATTCTCAGAACTACTTCACAGTAACTTTTGGCACTAATGGATTCACTTACTAGAAAGATATCTAGTACTGTATAGCAATTTTCTTGAATTCTAGTGAAGTCTGTTACAATTTGAAATAGGTCAAAAGTGAACGCAATGTTCAGTATTGCTTCTCCCAAGTGATCATTGTAATTATTGAGCGAGAATTTTGGCCAGTCTGTATTCGGCAAGTTGAAATCTCCAGCCAGAATAACTTTGTCACCAGGTTTCATATTCGAATGTAGATACTCCTTTGACGATTCCAACGTGTCAATAGACGACTTAGGGGGTCTATACACGACTGCTATTACATATTTAACCTTATCGTGGTACGCTTTGCAGAATATGCACTCAACGTCATTCAAGTCAGACATTCTCACTATACGCAAACGTTTTTTTTTAATGAATGCGAACACTTCCTTCTTTGCTGCCTCGGTCTTTTAAAATTATAGTATATCCGGCAGGAACGAATTCACTGTCGTATATTGATTCATGTAACCAACTCTCAGTGAGAACTGCGATGTCGGCATTGTGTACTAGTAATATACTTTCGAGTTTGGTAGCTTTATTGATTACACTTCTGCAGTTGATGTTTAATATTTTAATGACTGATTGTTAGTGATATGTTGTCATGCTGTTTTCTTATTCAGCAGTGTCGCCTTTTCCTTGTTCCAACCAAAAAGCATACCGTCTACGTTTTACTTGTCGAAGAGTAATTTGACCTTAGCGCCTTGTTCTCTTTCTTGAGCTGCACTCCTCCGTAACTGTTTGCGGATTTCCCGAATTCTTTTCGAAAAGTCATCAGAGAGTGAAAAATTGGTGTCCTTTAGTTGAGGAGAAGCTTTTAATACCGCCATTTTTCCACAGTAGTCGACGAACTTTATGATAATGGGTCGAGGTTTCTCAGACGTTTTTCGTCCAAGCCTGTGACACCTCTCAATACCTTCATGGCTATACCCAATATTTCACGGAAAATGTTATTTTTGACTGTCGCCTCCAGTTCCTCGTACGTCTCTTAGTTAGGCTCCTTTAAACCATAAATGATGAGGTTGTTCCGACGTCCCCTATTTTCAAAATCATCAACCTTAAGCATCAGCTCTGAAATCTGTTCATCAAACTTCGACACTGAGGTTTCCAGAACCTTCACTTGATTAGTTACAGCTTTTAGGTCAGTTCACTGTTCTTCAAACCTATCCAGACGTTCCGTTAAGGCTGAGAGCTTATCTTCGATTTTATTTTCGCGGTGAGTACGGCTTCAATTGTTGCAGTCATTTTATTCTGTCTCTCTAAAAGTTCTAACAGTATATCTCTATCTTTTCGAAGGCCCTGGATTAGCCTCTATGTCGCCGCAAGACAATGAGTCATCACGGAGACCAAGAACGCAGCAGTTGTTGTGGACAAAACGCCGGAAATGGGAACAGAGGCCGACAAAGCTCCGTACATCTTTCGTGGAACGTGGTGTGTGGAAATCTTTGACGACGAGAATTTTGTCGGGATCGGGTTGCACGCTTTTAGCACTGACAAGATAGCCTAGCACAGTGATTGTTTGGCGGCCGAAATGGCATTTGGAGGAGTTGACCTGTAGGCCTGCCCTTCTGAAAACTTCCAGAACAGCTGGCAGAAGACTAAGGTGACTTTCGAATGACGGCGAGAATACAATGACGTCATCGAGATAACAGAGGCACGTTGACCATTTCTAACCCCGTAGGAGGGAGTCCATCATTCTCACAAATGTAGCGGGAGCATTGCATAAGCCAAAGGGCATTACCCTAAACTGGAAATGTATATTCGGTGTAACGGATGCAGTTTTTTTTTGTGGTGTAATTCGTTGACGGAAATCTGCCAGTATCCTGAACGCAGGTCGATAGAGGAGAAGTAGGCAGAGCCGTGCAGGCAGTCGAGGGCATCGTCAATCCATGGCAGTGGGTAGACGTCCTTGCGCGTGACCTTGTTTAAGTGATGGTAGTCAACGCAGAAGCGCCAGCTGCTATACTTCTTTCTTACTAGAATGACTGATGAGGCCCATGTACTGTAAGATGGTTCAGTGACGTCTTTTGTGAGCATTTTATCAACTTCACATTGAATGACTTGTCGCTCTGCATGTGAAACGCGATAAGGACGTCGTCGGATTGGGCTGGTGTCTCCAGTGTTGATCCTGTGAGTAACAACGGACGTCTGACCTAAAGGGCTGTCGCCAAAGTCGAAGATGTCCCTGAAGGATGCCAAGATATGCCAGAGATCGGCTGCCTGTGGTGGAACGAGGTCTGGCGCGATCATCTTGTTAAAGTCGGCATCAGTGAAGCTCTGTAAAGCAGACGTAGTAGCGGGCAAAGGAGTGTCTGCAATGAATGCAGAAACAGAATGTTCACTGATGGAAGCGACGTTGGCTAGAGTCATGCCATCTGGAACAACTTGAGCGCACCAGCTGAAGTTCAGTATCGATAGCGACTCCACATTATTCGTAATCGTCAACAGAATATGAGGAAGGGCAACATTTCTGTCTAACACGCCCAAAATCAGTGCCAGCAAATAATCGCCGTCGGGTAACATAGGTAAAGGCTTGGGGCGCTAGGCGAACGTACTCGGCAGAACACAAACGTGGTTGAGGTGTAGTTGGAGTGTCATAGCAATAAGGTAGGTCAAGCTGAGGCAGGCCTATTCCACAGTCAATTAAGGCAGAGTGCCCGGCAAGAAAGTCCATGCCCAGGATGAGTTGATGAGAGCACTTCTCGAGCACGGCAAAAAGCACTGTTGTGGAGCGGTCAGCAACACTAACATGTGCAGAGCACATCCCAAGCACAGAAAAAGCTCCACTGTCGGTGACTTGGATGAGCAGCACTGTGGGCGGTGTCAAAACCTTTTTAAGGCAGCGGCGAAGCTCCAAGTCCATCACCAAAATGTGGGACCCTGTGTCTACAAGGGCAACAACAAGTACATCGTCTACTTTAACGTCTATGGGGTTGCGTCGTGTCAGCATAGTCACAGGGTTTGGCTGGTGAATCGTCGGTGCAGCATCACCCCTGGGAGCTGCATCGTCTAGTTTTCCCGAGCCAGATGTGCAGTCGGCGAAGGAGGACGGCGAAATTGAGGTGAGCGCGACGATGGACGACGAGACAGCGCTGAGCGGGACTGGTGGCCGGGAGGCGATGGCGACCGACAACGCACCGTCGGCGAACCGTCACGACCGGCTGGCTGAGACGACTCGTGGCGAGTTCGGAAGTAGCCATCATCTGCCTCTGTGCGACGGCTGTAGCCATAGGAAGGTTGACGCCAATACCACCTCCTATTGCAATAGCGGGTGACGTGACCAACACGATTGCAGTTAAAGCAAATGGGCTGGTCATCAGCAGTCCTTCACTCAGCGGAATTGCGAGAGCGTGCGGGGAGCCTCTGGCCTTGGGCGTAGGAAACTGGCGGACGACGGTCAGTCGGTCGGGAGGGGGCGGCGGTGCACACAGATTCCAGGCCAACGTTCGAAAGCTCTTGGCGAACGATGGCATGCACTAAAGGCACCATTTGGGAGCTGTGCTCATAGGCACGAGAGAAAGTCGAAGCGGGAGACATAGCTTCAAATTCTCGACGGATGATCTTCGTGACGTGCTCTGCAGTCAGCGATGCCTGTGGTACAGGCATGTCTTGGCACGACCATGTTGCTGCAGTGTTGGGAAGTTGAGCGACTGATGGAAAATACGTCGGCTCTTGGCGGCCTCAAAATGCTGGCACTCTCGGATAATGGCAACTACTGTGACGCAGTTTTTGCAAATTAGCGAATTGAACGCGTCATCAGAAATGCCTTTTAATATGTGCGCTACCTTCTCGTACTCATTCATGCCGTCGTCTGCTTTGCGGCAAAGGGCGAGCACGTCCTGTATGTAAGACAGGTACGACTTCGATGACGTTTGAGCGCGAGATGCCAGCTCCTTCTTGGCCGCTGTCTTCCTACCAGTCGATTTGCCGAACAGTGCACGAATCTTTTCTTTGCGCACATCCCAGCTGCCGATGTCCGCTTTGTGGCTCTCAAACCGCACTTTGGCTGTCTCCTTCAGGTAAAATAGGATGTTAGCCAGCACGAGCGTTTCGTCCCAGCGGTAATTCCTGCTTGTTCGCTCGTACAGCGCCAACCATTATTCAGTGTCGACATTGTTGGTCCCACAGAACGTGACAGGGTCTTTCAGCTGGGGCAGAACAACTGTCGTCGTTGCAGTGGCCGCTGCGGAAGCTGGAGCCAGACCCTCTTGTGCCATCGTGGAAGAAACCAAGCGTCGGCCGCGTAGCTCCGTCTTGTTACCCCGCACCACCACCAAAATGTCACGGGGTGAGAGTAGGCAGAGGGTAGAAGTATATTTACAGATTGTACACGGAGTACACAGTGCCCTTGAACCAAGATTGCGGAGTGGCAAAAACAACACGAGTTTTTGTTTAATCGTCATCTTCGTCGCCTTTATGGTGCATTCGTTGATGTTACTGATAAATTGTATCAAAATATAAAGTGAAGTTTATTTTTCCTTTCATACAAAAAAACAAGCCGGGTATAAAGACTGGGGTGCCTGACAAAGGCCTCGGCTCGAGTGTACAGTCTCGCGACAGTTCACAAAATAATACAACTACATACATGACATAATAAATAGATAACTCACCTGCACTTGCAAGTACAACAAAATAAACTGTTTTTAAGCATATAGCAGTGAAAATGTTAGGCCTAACAGAGACCAGAGCCGAGTAAATGTTTGTTTCCTTTTTAAGTATTTTCATTAAAACATCAAAATTAACATTTTCAGACGTTTTATGCATAGCCACAGTCAGCTGATAAGGTAATTTTTGTTTGCTATAGTTAGTACGCGTCTTAGGGAACCGCACGTTTTGTTTTCGAAAATGGTATGTATCATTAGTCAAATTTTTGCTTTGAATATGTAAATTACTGACTGTAATAGGCTGCAACAGACGAAAAAAATACACTTGATTCACTGTAAGCAAAACATAGTGACGAAACAACGGCGAAGTGGGAAGATCCTGGGGACTGCCGCAATAACCGTGAATGCACAGCAAAGCTCTCGTTTGAAGTGCTTGTAGTTTCTGATAGTTAGTAGTCGTACTTGTTCCCCAGACCAGGAAACAATAAGTTATTTTAGAATATACAAGCGCATATTACATCGTTAGCCTTAACCATACTGATATAAGACTAGTCACCTTGTGGAGACAGCCAACACTTTTGGCTATTTCAGACGCCAATTTTGAGACATGCGTGTTCCAGGAAAGGTTCTGATGGAACCAGACACCGAGATATTTTATAGACTCAACCTCATGTATTTTACGTGTCCAAACTGGATGTTGAGCTTGAAGAAATCTGCAGTATTAATCGGTCTAAAAATAATATAGCTGGGTTTCGCTAAATTTAAAAACATGTTGGATTTTAGCCATGATTTCAGGTTACCTAAGTACCCGTTTACCATAGCCTCTGCTTGTACAAGAGATTTCGCCGTCAAAAATATATTTGTATCATCAGCATACATGATCATCTTATGAGAACCTGGTAGTTTGGTTATATCATTGATATAGATTAAAAACAACAGTGGTCCTAGTATGGAGCCTTGAGGTACTCCGCAAGGGACAGTTAGTTGGTTAGTTGTAATGTCGTTCACTCGTACGTACTGCATTCTATGACATAAACAATCTTGCACTAAGTTGAGTGTAATACCGCGCACACCGTAGTAATTTAACTTTTGTAGGAGGATTTTGTGTTGTACGCACTCAAATGCCTTTCGAAAATCTAAGAACAGACCAAAGGTGTAAAGCTTGTGTTCTATGTTTTCAGTTATTTTATCTTTAATAACAAGCAGCGCTTGCTCTGTGGACTTTTTTTTCAGAAAAACGTATGGGCAAACAGATTTTATGCTGTACTTAGTTAAAAAACATTCAAGCCTGCAATTTATGGCTCCTTCAAATAGTTTCGAAAATACTGGCAACACAGAAATTGGTTCGTAGTTTGACATGTTCATTCTGTTACCACCTTTGTATATTGGACAGACCTTGGCGATTTTTAAGTCATTAGTAAACACACCTGCGGTAAGCATTAGGTTAGCAAAATAAGCCAATACGTCAGACATGAAAGGCGCAACATACTAAATGGGAACTGATCTTATATTGTCGTGACCTGGAGAAACATCAGTTTTTAACTTGTTGATGAAAGTCACTATTTTCTGAGGGAATGAAGTTTTGAATTTTAACTGAAAACGCAAACAACAATTAATACTTGAAAATTGGTTCTTTGCCAATCAATATCCCAGAATGCAGTGTAATGGGTTCAGGATAAGCTAAGGGAAAATGCTTATTTAATAGAGTTATATTCACTGCATTGAATGAGAACGGGGTTGACAGAGTGATTCACCACATCTATCGCACAAAGGTAGATTCCCACCGCACAAAATATATGAACGTGTGCTGTGTGTATATCTTGTTCTTAGCCTTGTAAGTATAGCTTCTGTATGGCGTAGTTTTCATACTGGTGGCCAATTACCAAGTAACGGCTTGATGACGTCTAGTTTATTTTCTGTGTGTCCCATGTGCTCTGCCAATAAGCCCTGAGCTTTTATTTGTGATACAATTTTAGGCCAAGAGCATGCATACATGCGGATGTATTGGCAGTGCTTTCGTGCACAGATGCGGCATGCTGGTCCGCCATCATGTTACCTTGGATCTCGTGGTGTCCTGGCACCCAGCGCACTACGACATGCTGTTTAGACTTATGGACTGTGCATAATAGTGAATAATGCGAAACAAGGACAGGGTTTTTGTGTTTCTGAAGAGTTTTCACATCTTTTACTACGCATCATGAATCTGTGTATATTACTGCCTTTTGTAGTTTTATTTGTTTGATGTGTTTCATGCCCGCAAGTATCACGTAGGCTTCTGCCGTGAAGATGGTTGTATCAGGAGGCAGTAAGCCGGCACCCGAAAAAGATGGGCCGACTGCTGCGTACGACACAGAAGTGTGAGACTTTGAGGCATCTGTAATGAAGTCAGGACATTTGTGTTTGTGTTTAAGCTCCAGGAAGTACGTGCAGATATGTGGCACAGGTGCGTGTTTCGTAACTTCCACGAAGGATATGTCACATTCTGTGAGCTTCCATTGCCACGGTGGCAGAAGCGCAGCAGGAGACATTAGACTCTGATCGAGAAGTGGCGCTGCCGTTTCCTCAGTGAGGCCTCTCACTCGAAGCGAGTAGGGCTGTCGAAACGAAGGACGGTTATCATACAGTGTGAAACTGGGAGTCACTGATAACGGAGTGTGAGGGGTGCTTATTGTCTGCGTTTGATTTGAGATAGTACACAAAAGATATGTAAGTTCTCTGCACCTGCAACGACCACTCGTTTGATTCGACGTACAAACTTCCTACGGGACTAGTGCGAAATGAACCCGCAGAAAGACGGATGCCCAAATGGTGGACCGGGTCAAGCATTTTCAGGGACCTTGGTGCGGCATACTGATAGACGATTACTCCATAATTTAAGCGCGTGCTTATGAGGCTTTTATAAAGATTTATCAGACATTTTATATCACTGCGCGATGATGTCCATGACAAAACTTTGAGTATATTCATAGCTTTCAGGCCCTCATTCTCGAGGTTTTTCAGGTGAGAGGCCAATGTTAATTTCTTGTCTAGAATTATGCCTAAAATTTTTGCTTGTTTTTCACACCTAATCGCTGCCCGTTGAAGTCAATGATTAGATAGGGTTGAAGACCTCTCTTTCTTGTAAAGAAAATACATGTGCTTTTCTGCTCGTTAAGGATGAACCCAATATCATCTGCCCATTTGGCAACCTTATTCAAACCAAGCTGAAGCTGCCGCTCACACATTGCGAGGTTGCATGATTCGTAACATATTTGCACGTCGTCGATGTATGTGCAATAGAACATCTTGCGTAGAATGCAGGAATGAAGGGTATTCGTTTTTATATTAAAACGTGTGCAACTTAGGACACCACCTCGCTGCACTTCAGTTTCCTGGACAAATTTTTTTGGCAATACATTCCCCACCCAGACACGAAAAGTGTGGTTGGACAAATAACTTTCGATTATGGTCAGCATGTTACCTCGGAAAGCCAATTTGAGAGGCCTCGCAGTTTGCCGAAGCACTGGGTGGTATCGTAAGCTTTTTTCCATATCGAGAAGCTGCGAAAGGAAGAATTGATTATGGACAAAAGCATCACGGATGTACGCTTCGATTCGTAACAAATGGTCAGTAGTGGATCTACCCTCGCGAAATCCGCACTGGTATGGCTTCAGTAGATTGTTTCTAGGAAATATAAGAGCCGGCGGTTAATCACCTTTCGAAAAGTTTACATAGGCAACTTGTCAATGCAATCAACCTGTAACTTGCAACGAAAGATAGGTATTTTCCTTGCTTTAGAATCGGAATTACAATGGCTTGTTTCCAGGCAGAGGAGGTCTCGCCGGAAAGCTAAACGACATTATACAGGTTGAGAACGACTTTTTAAGTTTCAGAGGACAGGTGTTTTAACAATTCATATAGTACACCGTCAGAGCCTGGGGCAGAGTTATGGCAGTAGGTTAGTGATGCCTGTATCACAGCTAAAATAAAAAGTTAATGATATGCTTCATAATTTGTAGATTTGCGCTCTAGGTACTGTTTTTCGATTATTGTTTTGTGTCATTGGAATGATGTAGTATAATGCGACGAGCTGGAGACCTGTTCGAAGTGTGCGCCGAGAGAGGTTGCCTGGTCCCCCAAGCTGTCGGCTTGTGTGTCCACAAATGGAAGTGGATGATATTGCTGTCCTAATACCTTACCGAAAATGTTCCATTCTCTTGCCTCATCTGTATATGAATTGATTCTAGATAAACCTTATGCCAGCTCTCCCTTATTGCCTATCTGCGCGTTCTTCTGCCTTGAAACTTAATGTTCTTGAAGCTGTCAAGATTTTCGGCTATGGGTGAAGCAACCTCCACGCTTCATTTTGCTTTTTGCGTGCATTTCGACACTCACTATTTCAACAAGGGACGCGTCATTTTCCGTAAAGTCTAATTTGTGGGATACACTATGTGGCCACATCAATAAGAAGAGCTGTAAAGTACTCTACAGCAGCATCTATGCTTAGGTCACACATATAAAACCAGCTAATGTGAGTAGCTTTCCGAAACTGTTCCCAGTCAGCCCTTTCAATTTTCCATCTGGGAATCTTTGCAGGACCTTCTTTATCTATTTGTGTGCTCAGAATGATCCGAAATTGGCACTCGGTTCGGCAAAAATTGTAATGACTTTCCATATGAGAAGGGGTAGAAGCGTTGGGGATGCGATGCTCAGATCTATGAACGAGTAGGTATTGTTGGCCAGGCTACAATATGTTGGTTGCTTACGATTCAAGAGACGCGCGCAGGAAGAAAAAAGAAAGCGTTCGATTAGACGTCCTCACGCATCACAGCGAGAGTCACCTTATAAAGTACTATGTGCATTAAGGTCTCCGAGAACTAGATGAGGTTCTGGAGGTTCATCTGTTAGCGCTTGGAATTCATGTTTTTGAAGATGATGCTGTGGGGTATGTAAAGAAAGCAAATAGTGATGAGTTAATTGAAAAGTATGGCTCGGACAGCCACTGCCTCAAGGCACGTTTGAAGCAGTAAGTGTGAGCTTGCAATTCATTAGGCAACAATAATGGCTACGCCACCAGATGGCACAACAGCACCATCCAGGTCCTTTCGGAATATAACATAGTGGCTTAGAAACTTCTTGTTCCTGGATTTTAAATATGTTTCTTGTACACACAGCATTTTTGGCAAATGTTCATGTAAAAGTTCTTGGATGTCATCGTAGTTTCTGAACAGTCCTCTGATGTTCCACTGTAATATTTGTGCCCCCGTTTTGTGTGTAAATAAATGCTGTGTGTACTGCAAGAACAGTTACTTTAAAGGCCAAATCCGGCGATTTTTCGAGTTCAGTGGATCTCAATGAAATTCACTGGGTACGTTAATTTGCACGTTTGCGCCATTCATGCCAAATTACAGGCTTGAGAGTTTCGCAGATTCTTTTCAAATTAGTTTTACAGCTTGCCTCGAAACGCTCACCTCGCTTGTCAGAATTAATGGCAACATTGTGTGTGTGACGTTGAGTTTTGCCTGGCGGAATTGACGAACTGATGTGCCACTGCAGCGTCTGCTTGTCTGCTGGTGATTGTGTAGTTTTGGCTGGCACTTCCTTGGTTGAGCGTGCAATTTACTTTTTCTCGTTGGTGGGCGTGCGATTGGTGCTAAGTAGTGTTGCGTTGTTAGCCACACACGATTCGCTATATATTCACCATAACTACGTAAGCGTTTAAGCAGATCACTGCGGATGGCGTGAACAGGTAGTGCCATCTGGCGGGCATTGTGTGCAATCAGACAGGTTCCAGCACCATCAGGCAAATTTTTACGTCACACGTAGGAGCGCACTTGGTCAAATTTCGGTTTCTATATCGGGGTTTTTCGGTTATTAAAAATTATTATCGAATTTTTGAGCACTTTTTCAGTTATCAGGTGCGTGAGAATAGGGTCTAAAAACATAAAAGCACCATTATACTGACATGGTCAAAAAATCACCGGAGTTCGCGTTAAAGTTTGGGAGCCCTTCTTGGGCCCCGGTACGGGTATTTTTGCTTTTCTGATGCGCCCCAACAAGCTGCGCTGGTCCTTCGGCACTTGAAGCGCAGTTGGAGTTGCCATTGTGTCCATCACCTAGGCAGAGGCGCTAGATGCCCGCTCGTTAGTTATATGTACGGGTGTCAGACTTTTGCGACCTTCCGCTTGAAAAGAAGGCACCGGGCATGCAGGTCCTGAGCGTCTGCATGCTTTGTAGTGGCAGAACAGCATTGGCTGCTGCTTCCACTGAGGGGGTGGAAAATGCTGCCGCCCATCTACCATGTGTGGTACGTGCAGGCGCCGCGAAATTTCGTGGCACTGCCCCCTTGCCTGCCACGTCCACGAATGAAGAACCCTCACCAAAAGTAAGAAGTTTTCACGCCTCCTTGAATGAAATGGTTTCTGTCACCTTCAGAGTTATAACATCTTTCATGCGGGAGAGGCCAGGGAATACGCTGACTGCCCACCGTCGCAATAAGCGCAGTCGGGAGCTTCCTCACAGTTGTCTGCAGAAAGGTAATTTGAACTACACTTGGCACAGGTTTGACGGCCGTGGCAGCTCTGAGAGCCGCGACCGAAACACTGGAACTTAAAGCAACGCCGTGGTTTGGGGATGTCGGGTCGCACATTGAACTTCTAGTAGCCCGTTTCGAGATGTTCAGGAAGGATAGTGGTGCAAATTGACACAATAAGGTGTTTTGAGAGACTTCCTTGTTATGACGCCTGATTTTCATTCTTTGTACGGGAGTCACCTGCTGGTCCTTCCAACCCTTGAGGAGCTCATGCTCAGTCAGGCCGAGCAGGTCTTGATCAGACACTGCACCTCCGGAACTGTTGAGGGAACGGTGTGGTCTAATTGAGCTAGGTGTATTTCCAAATGATTATAGTTTTGTGAGGTTTTCATGCTGAGCCTGACTTTTTACTTCAAGGAGGAGATCCCCACTGGTCCTTCTTGTAGCCTCATAACCTTGACCAAGTGTAGTGGTGAGGCATTTAGAGACAACAAAAGGCGAGATTGTTGTGGTGTTTTTTCGGCATTTTCACAGTGAATTACGTGGTAGCGGTGGTAAGTTTCTTTTGGTCTTTTGAAGTAATTGAAAAAGTCTTCAGTTTGCCCTCTCTTGGAGCGAGGATGGTTGTGCAGTGTGGAGAAAGAAGTAGAAGACATAAAATAGTTGTAATTTCGGCAGTCATGCCAGCCGCCCACTATGGAGCCCAACACGGGGACGTGACAGGTCCTAAAATTGTATAAGGCATGCCAACGTCTGCTGTACACAGCCACTATAACCAAATATAATGTGCCCAAGACAGAGCACATACACAAGGTTAACCATTGTCGCCAGAAAAAATTGGAAGTAAACAGAAGGTAGAAATAGACAGGACAGATAAAAGAGAGAGATAAAGACGAAGATGTAGAGAGAGATAGGAAAAAGCGACTGCCAATTTCTCTTGGGTGGGTCAGTCCAGATGTGCCATATACGTGAAGCCGGGGCCAAAGGGATGTGTTGCCTCTGTCGGAGGGGGGGGGGGGGCTTTAAGGTTCAATCACCCGACGTCGGCTCAACCCCTATAGGATCCCTTTTTCCCCAGACACGGCAAAGCCACGCACGGCTAGGCGTGAGATGGAGTCGAAACCTCCCGTTAGCTCGGGTCTGTAGTGTCGCTACGTACTAAATGCCTGCTTACACAGATGACTCTGTGGACGGCTCTCGGCTTGCCTGCACACGCCACGCCTCCATTAACTCGGTGACCACGAGAATATAACTGAACTGCTCAAGTCGCATCACAAGTCAGCTGCAACGGCAGACCAGTCAGGGCTGCGTGATTCTGTCTCGTCTAGGCTGCATCATTCCCGAGAGAGAGAGGGGGGGGGGGGGGTGAACGATGTAGAAAGGCAGGGAGGTTAACCAAACTAGGCTCGGTCGGCTACCCTACATGTTGGGTAGGAAAAAGGTGCGCTGCTAGTTCATAGACAAAAACCCACACAAGTACTGCGACATAAACTTGCTCCTACTCTTCGCGCTGTCATCGAAGTGGCTCTGATTCCACGCCACTTGAATCGCTACTACCACGCCTGTCATCGACGTGCCTGACTTCAAGCTATGACACGCGTCATTGGGTGATGGTACCACAGATTTACAAGTCATATACACTGATGTGACTCGCTTCCCAGAGCCATGGGTTTAGCCGTGATAGACGACACAGACTACACGAGACAGTCTGTCCCCACCGTGACAGACTCACAAGCTGATTGCCGAGCCTTCGCTCAGGTACTTGTGGCTGTGTACACACAGTATCTTTTCTTCTGCATCGCTGAAAACATTACATACGGTGCGTATCGCCAACACTCCTGGACACGCCTCTTTCTATGGTAATGAACTCGTTCATGCGGTTCCCTGATGTCTGACGGGCCGAGCACCATTGGAGGAGCGGTCCAACTTTTAGAGGGCGCCTTGTCAGAACCACTACACTACCACGCGACGCTGTAGTACTACCGACACAGCCGTCATACATATCCGCTTCCTCATTCTTCACTAAACATCGCAGATCCTGCCGCTTGGCAGCAACTGCAGACCAATTCGTTTCCTTACATGCTAAATCGTTTTCATCCGGCTCTCAACCCGTCCCACTGCCCATGCTGAAAATCTGTAACGGCAGAGTACAACTTTATGTGGGAGTGCTTCTGCCCCAGAGAGCGTTCCTCCCATCCCCAACACCGTCCTTTCCTCTTGGGAGTCAGCACTGCTAAGCTTACACCGGCAGGAACAGCAGCAGCTGATCCAGCGGGTTCGCGAGATCGTGTAAGGCAATGGAGCCCTGGACTGAAGGCCCCACCTTAAGAATGCTCTGTGTAAATTCGCTAATAAATGTTTACTCTCTTTCTCTCTCTCACTCTCTCTTTTTCAAAACAACAGGCATGCAGATTTCTCGTATAATTTATAGAGTTACGTATCACCGAAAAGGTTTCAAGAAAACTGAGGGCTCGTTCAGGCTTTAGTCCTCAGTCGACTTATATATAGTCTTCTTTTTGAGGACGTCAATAAAGCTAATCCAAATGCTCAAGATGCACTGATCCGAACATCATACAAAGCGGCTCTCGGCCTACCACTGGGAACCGCCAAGGAACGTCTCGAAGCCTTCGGTATACAATATATTTACGAGGCGTTGCGCGTGGCACTGCTCATTTCTCAACTGGAAAAGTATAGCTTAACCACTCCTGGGAGAAATTTCCTGTGCCGTGTTGGTTACTCAGCTCGTACTCAGTATGCGGGAGAACAGAGGCCCATGGCGAAACAACTACGTGAATGTGTTGGAGTAGCCCCTGTCCCCCATAAACATGAACCCACAATATCACAAAGGTTGCAGACGTGCTCGACCTCGCAAGTTAGAGCGGCAATACGCGAGCAATCCAAGCACGGCGTACACATATGTAGCCCAATATGGTACGGAGAAGTCGTAGGAGCGACCGTGAGTCAAGGTGTTCTGACTTGCGCCCCAGTTCAAGCCGCATCCGCGAATGCCGCTGAAGCTTCAGCCATCGCGCTTGCTATTAAAACTAATGATATCCTGGGACAATCGTCGCTTATATTTACAGACTCGAAGCTCGCATGTAGACTCTTTCTCGCCAGAAGACTACCACACAACACCATTCGCTTATTAAAACCCGATCTGCTGCCAGGGTCATCTGCTGCCGGGGTCACCCAGCACTCAGTGACCATGAGAAAACGAACGCGGCTTACGTTTTTACAAACCGAACGGCTGACCGCTCCAACGAAGGTCATTTCTTACCAGGAGAGCACCCATGACTTGAGCGACAAAATTAGTCCACAACACCCTAATCTATCCGGGTAGAACTTATATGACTGGCACCGGGTGAAAAAAGACACATATTATAGTCTTTCTTTGAAACATGCCATTCACCCTACAATGTACTGCGATTGCTGTACATCGCGTGGAAGCAGGCCCACTCTCACCGACATATTGTGGGGTTGCCAGAACAGGACAACTGAACTTAAATCACCGCAAATAGCCGGCAAGATTTCAGAAAGGAAACAGTGGGAGGCTTTGCTCACCAACGAACACTTTGGAGTGCAACTAGCGCTCTACGACCAGCCGCAGTGGGCCGCTCAAGCCAGTGTAACCCTGTAATAGGGCCCACCCGCTTCCTGTGTTTTGTTTTTGTGTTGTTCTTTTTTGCGCCCGTTAAGGGCGTTGCTAAGGTCAGCTTTCAATGGCGACTGCTTGTAAGAATATTTCAAGTCATTAGTTGAGTAACTTTGCGTGGTTTCAGTGGGAACAATCGTAAGATTAGTTACGTGATTTTACGTGGTATTGTTTGGACCATGTCACGCGCCGTGGTGAGTTCTTACACCACTGCAGAGAATAAAGAAATAAAGAAAATAAAATGTGCAAGTTTCATAATCAACCCCACTTATCGTCGTGTGCAGGGCTTCCGTCAGGGGGAGCGCAAAGGCCTCGCGTGTGAATCTAGTTTAAGCATGCAAGATCTCCTATCTCTGCGGACCTAAATTTAAAAACTAAAAGGAATGAATTGAAGCTTGCAAGTGAAGATGTATTAGAAAGGACGCGGCATGCGCCTCCGTGCTGCGCTCAGCACCATTGGTCAGCTGAACTGCGTTCAGTGAAACTGCCGATCTATATTCTCAGCCTCGCCCCGCCACGGTGGTCTAGTGGCTAAGGTACTCGGCTGCTGACCCGCAGGTCGCGGGATCAAATCCCGGCTGTGGCGGCTGCATTTCCGATGGAGGCGGAAATGTTGTAGGCCCGTGTACTCAGATTTGGGTGCACGTTAAAGAACCCCAGGTAGTCAAAATTTCTGGAGCCCTCCACTACGGAGTCTCTCACAATCATATGGTGGTTTTGGGACGTTAAACCCAACAAATCAATCAAATCATCAATCAATGTTCTCAGCCTCAGCCGACCTAAATTACCTTTCTAACCAACTTGAGATATTTTTTTTGAATTTTACAGTTTTTCGTTCATTTCGATTAGATCGGCAAACACGTGGTAGTGGTTAAATAATACTTGTATCAAGTAAATGTTGTTATAGGGCGAACATTTTCTTCAGTATATGCGACTCTGTGAACTTATAGCATACATTTGTGTTCTCCAGGTTACTAGCCTTTTCCAACCATAATTTTTTTTCACTGATGTGCCAAGTTCAAGCCACCTCAACAACAGCCTGTAAAAAGTAATTCTCATTATTTGTCTTGGGGGAAAAATATTTGTGTGGCAGACGTCTCGATCATTGACAAATATTTATCGTGCATCAGTAAAGGCACATAACATTCGAGCTCAGACTCATTCAATGTAAGATTTGATGTTTTACACCTATGAGATCAGTGTCTTGTCTTAATTTGCCGTTGACTCAGCAACTAACCGCGACTATCTTCCGGTAGTTTTGTCCAGTAGCAACTTTAGAGCAGCCAACACGCGTATATATTAACCATAGCTAATTCCCAACCTGTCAGCATTGTATCACTGCAAAACTTCAGACTGCCAGTGGTCAGGAAATTGCATCTAAGATTGGCTCTATACTGGCGGGATTTCGAAAAAATTCCGAGTTCACTAATCCATCAAGTAAACGGTCCTTCCTCTCGTTGGTGCAATGATAAATGTAAGCCCGATTGCAGAAGACAAAAGCCACTCAGAAGAAGCTTCTCTATATTTAATGCGAAACAAATTTAAAAGGCTACCAGTTTTTTTACTGGCATTCTTATGCACACCGTTACCAATGCGAAAGAATATGACGGTAGACATCACAATAAGCTTTCCAAATAAAAAAATAACTGTTATTTGTTCGCATATCTACGTTCAAGAAAAGTACTGCAGAAATTTTTGACATTAGAATCGTGTATCTTGACACCACAAGAAACAAACGCTTCGCTGGAAACGAGCGCCTCGATGGTAGCGCTAGTTTTACATCATATCCGTGATATAAATACACCACTAAAGTCTTGGTGGACCCCGGCATAAAACACTTTTGTGTTAAAAAAGCACTGGAGTCAGTTAAAAGTTCTTCAGCTCTTTTTCTTAGCTTCTTAGCTCGTTTTATGCCACAACATCTGGGATCAGTCCTTATCAAAAAATTGATCGGTGCATAATAACGAGTACCTTCATTTCCTGTCTTGCATTTAAACTGTAAGGCTATGAAGCGAAAGATGGACATGATACTATACCACAAAGATCTAAAAAATTACTAAGCAGCAGAAAGTAGTAGGAAAGTCGGCTTCTTGCTATTTATATTAGACTTTTTGCCCTGCAACATTGTGTCCTCCACTGAGTACCAACTCCCAAAGAAAAACTATTTCGTGAGTGAAAGCACGATAGCCGAGACCAAGGACACAAATTAAGCACACTGGATGCATCCATGTTGGTTGCATGGCCACTATTGTTGACGCAGAGCTGTTTAATTATTTGGCTCAGTTTATCTCAAGGATGACTCAATTTGGCTCAAGGATGGAGCGATGGCATAGTGGTTAGAGCATCAGCCTCACATGCAAGATGTCCGTGGTTAGAATCCTGGTGCCGCGCCGTTCCCAACCAGATTTTTAAAAAATCCGCACGGTGATGGACTGCAATAAGAGGCCTGGGTTGCGGGCTCCCCGGTGACAACCGCCGGTAACGCACTCTCTCACCAGAGAAGGATTGGCCACCCTGGTGCTGTCTCCGGCCACTACCTCCCACATGCATACGCCAATTAACTCGCGGCCCTCAGTACCTAGCAGCTGCGAAGCGACTGACCACGGCGGCGGTCAGATTTCCAACGCAGCAGAGGGTGCTAAGAATCGCTGAGTCCAGTGGAACCTGAACTTGGCAACGTTTAACGCTAGAACCTCATCTAGTGAGGCAAGTCTAGCTGTACTGTTCGGAGAACTAGAGTGTGTTAAGTGGAATGCAATAGGGCTAAGTGAGGTTAAGAGGACATCTGAGGCCTGTTGTGACTTCCTTTATTCATCCATCACAGCAGAATAGCAGTCATCATTATTATTGAGCCTCCTCAAGAGCTGACGCTTGGCCTCGGGGCAGCGCCGGCTCACCCATGTCTTTTTCTTTCTTCTTTAGTTCCATTAAAGCCTTTGATCTGGCAAGACGTGTTCTTGCTTGATGTGAGCCGCGCCGCAGCAGAAAGGCTCAGAGGTCCAACACATGGTGCCGAAAACCGGGACCTTTGATGACACCAACATCATTAACGTTGGGAGCCGCAACACCTCGGAAGACAGCGCCTGCGATCTTGGCTAGATACATCGACTGCAGGCGGCAGAATGGAACGATATCTTAGACGACGCCACAGCCTGTGGTCCCAACTGGATGTCCTGTTGTCCGAAGCGGAAGACCACTTGCGAGGAAATCAAGCCGTCACGGCAGCAGCAGTAAGTGTATTCCTCGACCGAATAAGCTCATTTTATAGTCAGATAGAGAAAGTGGATGAGGCAATTTTTGAGGAGACGCCAGACGACCTGTTGGACAGCGAGACGTTAGACGCTGGAGAATACTGTGACAAGGTTGTTACTCTCACAGCGAATCTATGAGTCAAGCTGAATGAATGTCTGGCTCCTCAAGCCCCACTACTTCCGAACGTTCACCCGTTGTCATCCGGCAAAAGCAAGCTTCCCCAACTGGAACTCGTAAAATTTGATTGTAACCGCAGACTATGGCCGAGATTTCGGACGAAGTTTACATCAGCAGTCCACAACAGCGAGTTAAGCACAGCTGACAAGTTCAACTACTTGAACAGTTTGGTTACCGGAGCGGCCGCGTCGGCCATATTGGGATTACAAGCTACCGAAGAGTGTTATAAAGACGCTATTGAAATTTTAGAGAAGCGTTTCGGAGAAGAACAGATCATAGTGCACGACCATTTGCAAGCTTTGCTGGAACTAAAGCCGGTATCGTCGTCAGCAGACATTCGAAAGCTGAGGCAACTTTACGACAAGGTACAGGTTCATATTCGAAGCCTCAAGGCACTTGGCACAAACTCGACAACTTATAGCTCCATGCTTCGGGAAATCTTGCTAAGAGTTCTACCAACGGACATGGTGCTGCGTTTTCAGGAGATGCACAAGGCATCCTCGTCGGCTGTATCCTCTTCGAATACGCAAGGCAATTCAAACCGGGTAACGGTTCCAGAAGATAACGATCTTCGAATGCTTCTGGAATTTTTCGAACTTCTACTCACTTGTCGGGAAGCTGTTGCTGAACAAGACGTAACAGAAACTTGTCGAGCCCCAGATAAGGGAGGACTAAAACACAGTCATCCACGTGACGTTTCCACGACGGCTGCTCTACAAAAAGTCCGCAACAATGCCTGTCCTGCTGGTCTGAAAAGCATTCTGCCGAAGTCTGTGATACGAAGAATATCGACTTCTCAAACAAAAGAGAGATGCTCATCAAAGCTGGACGATGCTTTTGTTGCGTAAAGCAGGGCCACATGGCAAAAGATTGCAGAAGCCGGTTAAAATGCGGCAAGTACGCAAGAAGGCACGCAACATCTGTTCGCGCATCCAACATCAAAAACGACCAGAAGGTGATATCTGCATCGCTCAATGTGGTGTCCAAGCAGGCAAGGTCAGTCGTAATGCTCCAGAGTCTGACAGCCACCGTATTGGGCACCAAATCATCCGGTCGCTACCGAGTCCTTTTTGATGGTGGAAGTCAGCGAAGCTTCATTACAACCAAAGCTTATGGAAGACTCGGATGCGAACTAATAGAAGAGGAAACGTTAGCTATCGGTGTGTTTGGAGGTGATAACATACAGAAAACCATGAAGAAGATACGTGTATCGATTCGCCCTGCAAACCAGAAGCTTCCGATTTCAATATAGGCGCTGGTGGAGGACACGATATGCACTGAATGCATTCCGGTACCAGAAGAAAACGTTATAAGAGAAATGAACAAGATACACTTGGATACGCGAGCTCTCTCTTTACAAGGAGTAGAAGACAAACAGATTGCGGTCCTTATTGGATCAGACTATTATTGGGATATAGTAACGGGTACTGTGAAGCCTGTGTTCGAAAAGTTGAAAGCTGTCAAGACGAAACTCGGATGGACTGTGCAAGGACCATTGTCTACTGCAGCCGATGTTACAGTGTGCCAGTATTGCAGTCTTACGATCCACGGTGACTGAGCAAGATATCTCGAAACTTTTCACTGGTTTCTGGGATATAGAAAGCACCGGTATCCAGGCCGAAAATGAAGAAACGACGGTCGCTTAATCGGTGCTGGCAAATTTTGAGAACATCAATAAGGAAAACAATCGATATGAAGTGGCGCTACCGTAGAAGGAAAGGGTTGATCTGGGGGAAAACTACGCAGTTGCACTCAAACGTCTGCACAGTTTGATGGACAAGCTTAACAAAGACAGTGAGCTCTTAAAACAATACGAAGCATCTATTCGAATGTACCTCGAAGAGGGATATGCTGAAAAAGTACCTTCAAAAGAAGACCAACCAATTGAACCCCGGTATTATATGCCACACCGAGCCGTCATACGAGAGGACCAATCTACTACGATTGTACGCATCGTGTTCGACGCTTCGTCTCACGAATCCAGGATGAAGTCCTTAAATTACAATCTAGAAGCCAGCCCAAATCTAAATCCCGACGTAGTGACGCTACTGCTTCGTTTCCGACGCTACAAGATAGCAATGAATGCTGATGTTGAGAAAGCGTTCCTTAAAATTGGCCTGCAAGAACACGACAGAGATGCACTTCGCTTCTTGTGGTTCAAGACTTCACCTCAAGTGGACAGCGCACTGTCGGAAACAAAAGTTTGGAGAATGACGAGAGTGCCCTTTGGAGCTACTTCAAGTCCTTTCCTATTCACTGCAACCTTAAAGCACCACTTCAAGTCCGAAGAAAATCGCTTTCCTTCGACATCCCGGCTATTGCAAGACTCCATAATATGGATGACCTTCTTATTGGCGCTGACACCATTGAACAAGCTATTGAAATGCATAAAGAGATAATTGAAATCTGTAAAGATGCTTTAATGAACATTCGTAAATGGGCCAGCAACAAGCCCGTTGTATCTGCAGTCTTCGTACAAGGACTCACTTCTTCCGAAAAATCACTTTGCTAACCTTCTGGACATCTGAAAGTCCTGGGACTTTATTGGAACAAACAGACGGATACCTTTTCGTTTAGGCCCCAGGATATTGCACAGTTTATGGAAGAGCATCAAATTACCAAACACTTTGTGTTCCAACCTGTTGCAAGGATCTACGACCTTTTGGGGTTTCTGTCACCCTTTATAGTAAGAGCGAAGATCTTCCTACAATATCTCTGGAGGGAAAACATCGGCTGGGATGAAACCATGCCAATAAAGCTGTCAGCTGTCTGGAAAAAATGTTACAAGGAGGTAGCCATGCTACATGAGATCAGTATTCCCAGGTTCCTCGCAGCGGGCAGCGAAGGCGCTTATCAAAAGGCAGAACTGCACATCTTTTCCGACGCTAGTGAGTCAGCATACGGTGCTGTAGCCTACCTTCGTACCATCGACTCAAGTGGTACCGTCCACACTATACTCTTAATGGCAAAGACAAGAGTTGCACCGTTAAAGACGGTTACCTTGGCGAGGCTGGAATTAATGTCAGCTTTGCTTGCAGCCCGCTTGTATGCCTACATCATCAAGAACTGCGACCCGGCCATTGGTGAAGTAACATTTTGGTCAGATTCCCAGATTACCCTTTGCTGGGTTTACAAGGACCCCGTTTCTTGGAAGGCTTTGTATGAAACAGGACGCAGGAGATCAGAAATTTGACAGAATATTCTCGATGGCGATTTTGTCCCGGAAAAGAAAACCACGCAGATTTGCTCACTCGAGGCTTGACTGTACGCAAACTGAGTAAATCACAGTTGTGGTGGTATGGACCTGGATGACTTGCCATGTCTCATACATTCTGGCCTGAATTCAGGGGAAACCTTGACCTCGAAAACGGAAAACTCGAGGCAGCTGAGACAAGGCCAGAAATCAATATTTACGCTGTTAACACGAGAACATCGATGCACACGCTGATCGATAACTAACGATTTAGCAGCCTCACAAAACTTGTAAGAGTAACGGCATGGGTTTTCGTTATGTTAAAAAGTTGAACAAGGAAGCGATAGGTTCGAGGAGCTGTCTGCTGAATAAATTCCACAGGCGGAGTGTTACTTGATTCGCGTAGAACAGAGAGCTCACTTTGGTAACGAAGCCAACTGCGTCGCAAACGAGAATCCGATTCCTTCCCAAAGTCCAGTTGGACAATTAAGATTGTTCCTCGACAACAACGGGCTGCTTCGGGTACAAGGAAAAGTTCACATTACGGACGACTCGTACGGTTCTCGCCATCCAATCCTCCTACCGAAAGACTGTCACCTCGTTACATTAATCATCAATCATGGTCACGAAAAAGTCTTCTACGGAGGAGTACGGGACACACTGACTCAAATAAGAGAACAATACTGGATTCCACAATTACGACAGCTTGTGAAAAAGCAATACGACAGTGTTTCATCTGCCAACGCCTACAGTCTAAACCAGTTGAACAAGTTTCACCTTGTATGCCCCAGGATCGTTGTAAACAAACGCCTCCGTTTCTTGTAAGTGGAGTAGATTTTGCGGGTCCACTTTACATCAAAGGGCATCTTCACCAGCGCTCTTACATCGCTCTTTTTACTTGTGCTGTAACAAGAGCTGTTCACTAGGAACTTGTTGAAGATTTGACGACGGTGGCTTTCCTTTGTGCACTTCGGAGATTCGTATCACGTCGAGGCCTCTGTCACACAATGTACAGCGACAACGCCCGAACCTTCGTCAAAACGTCCAAAGATCTAGAGAAGCTCTGGCGAACGATTCGGCATCCCGATGTACTTGCATATTTCTCTTCCTTGAAGATTCAGTGGAAACTCATTTGCCCGAGTGCTCCTTGGTGGGGTGGATTTTGCGAGAGACTCGTACGTTCTGTGAAGACCTGCTTGAAGAAAATGCTTGGTCGACGTTTGGTAAATCAGACAGAGTTGGTCACTTTACTAACGGAAGTGGAAGCAGTAATTGATTATCGGCCTTTAACGTATACGTACAATGATGTGGATGAGCCGTGCCCCCTATATCCAGCAGATTTTCTCGTCAGAAGACGACTGACAACGCTACCTCCTTACGACCTCAAAATCAAAACCGAGTCGACCAACGATCAACTGAAGAAACTTTGGAGCAAAAGAGAAGAGGATCTGCAAACTTTCTGGTCTCGTTGTTTAAAGGAGTACCTCAATGAACTCGAGAATTACACATTCAACCAAGCAAAAAGAAATCACATATTGAAAGAAGGCAATGTAGTTCTACTCGGAGAAAAACCTTGTCCCAGGCAACTGTGGACCTTGGTTCGCATAAAAGAACTGATCGGTGGACGTGACGGCATCGTGAGGACTTGCTTTCCACGCTTTCCTGACAGCACTGTTGTGAAGCGTCCTGTGCAGCTACTGTACCTATTGGAAGCCACCTAGCGTCATCTGTCGGCGCGGAAGACTGTTGTGACTTCCTTTATTCATCCCTCGCAGCAGAATAGCAGTCATCATCATTATTGAGCCTCCTCACGAGCTGACGCTTGGCCTCGTGGCAGCACCGGCTCACCCTTGTCTTTTCTTTTCTTCTTTAGTTCCATTAAAGCCTTTCATCTGGCAAGACGTGTTTTTGCTTGATGTGAGCCGCACCGCAGCAGAAAGGCTCAGAGCTCCAACAAGGCCTATACAGCGCTACCTTTGCTATCGTGGCTTGGCTGATAGAATAAAACTGGGCGTGGGGTTCCTTATCCACAGAAATATAGCTGGCAACATAGAGGAATACGATAGCATTTATGAAAGAGCGGTAGGTATCGTAATTAAACTCAGTAAGAGATACAAGGCGAAGGTGGTGCAGGCTTACACGCCTACATCCAACCATGATGACGCGTCAGTTGAAATCTTCTAGGAAGCCGTGGAATCGGCAATATATAAGGTAGAAACACAGTGTATTATACTGATGGGTGACTTCAATGCCAAAGTAGGGAATAAGCAAGCTGGAAACCAGGCGGCGCGAGATTATGGCATTGTTACGAGAAACTCCAGAGGGGAGCTATTAGTAGAATTTGCAGAACGCCATAATTTACGTATCTTAAATACCTTCTACCGAAAACGAGGGAACCGTAAGTGGACATGGAGGAGCCCTAATGGCGAAAGTAAGAGCGGAGTGGACTTTATGTGATCAGCCAGACATATGTTTAAGTACTTAGCAAGGTACGATTCAGCGACCACAGAATGGTACGGTCTCGAATCCGCCTAGATTGATTGATATGTGGGGTTTAACGTCCCAAAACCACCATATGATTATGAGAGACGCCGTAGTGGAGGGGCTCCGGAAATTTCGACCACCTGGGGTTCTTTAACATGCACCCAAATCTGAGCACACGGGCCTACAACATTTCCGCCTCTATCGGAAATGCAGCCGCCGCCGCCAGGATTCAATCCCTCGACCAGCGGGTCAGTAGCCGAGTACCTTAACCACTAGACTAAGTAGCCGAGTACCTTAGCCACTAGACACAGACAGGTACTCAGCTCTATCCGAGGAAACCAGCCTTAGCGTTGACGTGATGAATGATAATACAAATAAATAAATAATAATTTGACGAGTATCATTACGGAGTGCGCAGTGGAACTTAGACAGGACTCTGGCAAGCTGTCCCAGGAAACAAAAAACCTCTTCAAAAAGCGTCAAAGCATGAAAGCCTCAAGTACAACAGACAACATAGAGTTGGTAGAGCTTTCGAAGTTCATTAATAGGCGTAAACTATCCGATGTAAGAAGATATAACATGGAGAGAATTGAACACGGAGCACGTCAGAAGAACGGAGCAAGCGTCAAAGCAGTGAAGAAGAAGCTTGGGATAGGCAAAAATCACATGTATTCACTAGGGGACAAGGAAGGCAAAATAACTACCAATATAGACAGGATGGTTGAAATAGCAGAGGAATTTTACAGAGATCTAGCAGTAACCCAGATGACAACCCACCAGTAATGATAGAATAAGTCAGAAAAGCCTTGGAGAGCATGCAAAGAGGCAAAGCTGCTGGTGAGGATCAGGTCAAATCAGTTCTGCTGAAAGACGGAGTACAGATTGTGTTAGAAAAACTAGCCACCCTGTTTACGAGGTGTCTCCTGACGGGAAGAGTAGCAGAGTCTTGAAAGAATGCTAACATCATCCAATACATAAGAAAGAAGATGACAAGGACTTGAAGAATTACAGGCCGATCAGCTTACTCTCCATTTTCTACACACTATTTACAAAAATAATAGCTAATAGAATTAAGACGACATTAAAATTCAAACAAACAAAGGCACAAGCAAGATTTCAAACAGGCTACTCAACAATTGACCACATTCATACTATCAATCAGGTAATATAGAAATGCTGAGAATACAGCCAACCACTATACATAGCCTTCATAAATTACGAGAAGGCGTTTGATTCAGTAGCAATATCAGCAGTCCGGCAGACGCTGTGGAATCAGGGCGTCGACAAAGCATATATAAACAACCTGGAGGAAATCTACAGGACATTAAGTGCCGCCGTAGAGCTGAATAAAGAAAACGACAGAATACCAATCAAGAAGGATGTAAGACCACAATGCTATTAACCGCGTGCTTACAGGGGGTTTTCAGAGGCCTAGAACGGGAAGAGTTAGGGAAAAGAGTCAATGGAGAGTACGTTAGTGACCTGCACTTCACCGATGATATTGCATTGCTGAGTAACTCAGGCGACGAATTGCAACTCACGGTTACAAAGTTAGACAAGGAGAGCAGAAAAGTAGGTCTTAAAATTAACCCGCAAAAAACAAAAGTAATGTACAACAACCTCGGAAAAGAACAGCTTTGAGATAACTAATAGTGAACTTGAAGTTGCAAAAGACTACATCTATTTAGGACAGGTAATAAGTGCGGAGCCGAACCACGAGATTGAAGTAACTAGAAGAATAAAAATGGGGTGGAGCACAATTGTCAAGTACTCTCAAATCATTGCTGGTGGATTGTCACTGTACCTCAAGAGGAAGGTATATAACAGCTGCATCTTGCCAGTACTTGGCTACGGAGCAGAAACGTGAAGGCTTACAAAGAAGGTGCAGCTTAAATTGCAGAATACGCAGCGAGCGATGGAAATGAAAATGATAGGGGTAAGCTTAAGAGACGAGAAGAGAGCAGAGTGGATCAGGGAACAAACCGGGGTTAAGGATATTAGAGTTTGAAATCAAGAGGAAATAGACATGGGCCGGGCATTTAGCCCATAGGCAGGATAACCGCTGGTCATTAATGGTAATTGACTGGATTCCCAGGGAAGGCAAACGAGTTAGGGCGAGACAATGTTAGGTAGGAAGATAAAATGAATAAGTTTGCGGTTATAACACGGCAGCAGAAATCACAGGACCGAGTTGACTGGCGTAACATGGGAGAGGTTTTTGTCCTGCAGTGGACGTAGTCAGGCTGATGATGATTATAATAATGTCTTAAGCAGATGCAGGAAGATCACTACTTTTTTTTAAACTGCTTTTTGAGTACAAGTCAGAATCAGGAATGATGTGATTTTGATTACAAACGTTTCGAAAGTGAAGAATATGCGTTGAGATAACAGGATTTGGCTTTTAGAAAAAAATCATATATGTGCTTAAAATAATGCAGGCTAACGTTTTTGAAATGCTTGTTTACCGGTGAGCGCACCTTTTTTTCTGCACTAAGCGCTTTTTTTAGATGCGAAGCTGCTTTTTGACTAGCCTGTGTAACGCTGTCCCTCCGTTGGTACCACTCCCCTCGCCGCAGGTGTAGGAGCGGTGCCAAGTAACTTACGCCCTTGTAGCAGTGCGCGGTGACGTCTCTCTCCCTCGCCTACCGTGCACTCGCCGCGTTCTAGCTCTCTCTCGCTTCACGTACCCTCTCCGCCGCTCGCAACGCTCTAGCCCACTCCTCACATGGGCATCATCTCACCCGCGCCGCTTCGCTCCATCTGCCAGCGAGAAGCCGCGAACCAGAGAATTTTGCGGCGCTGACAATCTGGACAGTGCGCCGCTGCTTGCCGTGCGATCGCTTCGACGGGTGAGACGCCGTCGCGGCATGCTTCCCGATAGTGTGCGCGTACCTTTCCCAGCTGTCGCCGGCGTTGCGAGGGTTAGCAAAGCCAATCGCTTTCGTGAATGGCGAGGTCAACACCAATGAGGCGCAAACCAGGGAAGCCGAACACAAGCGTCGGCAGTGGAAGGCCAGCGACACCATGGCCTCCGAGATTGCCGGCGCCCGGCGTGGTTTTTTTCGGCCGTCTCAATCACCTCGCTTCCCAGCAAAACCAGCGAGTCTCGCCTCACGCGCCCGGCTACCGCTAGAGAGCGCGTTGAATGTGGGTTCCTTCGGCGCCGGAGACCGCGACAGAAAGCAGCACACACGGGATTTCAGCGTGCGTGTTTTTTTTTGTTTGTTTTCTCGCGTGCGAGCGAAAATCACCGACAAGTCTTCTGGCTGCACTGAAGGCAAGTATTTTTTTTTCTGTTACTGCTTTTATTTTTGTCCAATTAGCGAATAAAAGCGTGGCAACTGCTGACTTTTTGTCATATAGATTATTTCAAAGAGGTATTATTTCGTCTGTGACAGAAGCATTTTAACATTCCACCTTTCTGGAGACGCGTATATGGGGGAAAAGTGGGCTAATTATTGTCGTTGAATTATATTGCCCTCCTATCGTTAGAGATCGTTTTACCATTTTATCGCGTACCGATATTTATCACGTAGTCAACCGAATTCCACTTACGCTCTAGATAATTAGGTGCCATGATCGCGCTACTTGTACTGTGATAAGTAATTTTGCCAGAATATCGTGATAGGCAACGATTAGCCGATCGGCATTTACTCCCTACATCCTTCACAGTGAAAGTGTTTGAGTTATCAACGTCTCTTTTTTCGTCATCTGTATTTTGATTATGTTTTGGTGGCACAATGGCAATATCAGTATCGTGTTCATTCATAGTTATCTATACTGCATCCAAATCAAAGGGTCGCACATGCGGCCGAACGGCGTCTTTCAGAAAACCAAGTATTCGTCGAGGTTGACTACTGGAGAAAACGCACAGTGTTTCATGCCAGATACACAGAAATCTGAACGCGTGCAGCGTTCTTCTTCAACAAGCAAAATATCTCGATGTTCGTTCTTACATTCACCAACATATCCACTGAACACTGTAGAACTCACAGTGCGAATGGCCAAAGCGAACCTGTAACCAGCCCGTGGTCGTAGCAGAGCCGGTGGCGTTCAATCTAGACGTAGTCGAGACCTCCTTCCTGTCTCCTGCTTCTGCGGCGCGACGGGAAGTATAGTTAGAAAGAGAAACTGAGGAAGCCTCGGGGGCGAGTGCGAAGCGTTGTACGCTTTGAAAGCACGGATTTCGCGCCAGACTTCACGGCATCGGCACATTGCGAGGAAAGAGCAAGACAGTTACTGATGATGAGCGCCGAGTTGGGTCGGCTCAGCGACCGTTCCTCTCCAGCGAGTGCTATTTCTTCGTAACGCGCTCATGCTGCGGCATTCGCGTGGTTACCTTGCGTGCATGCGTCGCTAGCATTCTGCATAGAGGAGAGAACATTTTAGAGTGGAAGTCAAAATGAATGTTTCATTCAACAGTAGCGATTTAATAATTAAGTTGCCGACTGGTTACGGTTTATACAATTGATTTATGTCAATGCTGTAGTCTTTTCCTATTGGAAAAATTGACGTCAGGTCTTGTTTCTTCCATTTAATTTCAGGAATATGTCATACTGATGCGTGCCCTTCTGCACATCGGATAGGAAAAAAACTTGAGCACGAGACGCCAGCATGTCAACGGCAGCGACAACGCCGGATTCGCGAGTAGGTGCGATTATGAAACGCTCCACATTTAATAAGAACCGACAGCCCAATCCACAAGCGAAATCAGAATGCCGCATCCTGCGCTCACAGGCTACATGCAAATAATTGGGTAACTTTCTTGTTTTTTTGCGTGGAGCTGCCCCTGGTTTAGATTGGACGCTGTAGAGAAAATTATTACGGGCGCGCTGACGTAATCACAGCGGCGACACGTAACGTGACGTGGTTTTACTGCTTTTAAGGACGAAGCTCTTTATAGCATCACTTGATCTGTCGTCCTTCTATCCAGCGTAGCCAGCATGTGCCTGGAGTGAATGATATGATGAGTGGGGCGAAGCGTCCATCCGTCCGATGCGTGCTGTAGTGTGATAAGAGTCGATGAACACATGGATGAACGAATGCACGGGCTGACGGACGAACACTTCGCCCCACTAACCATTCACTCCGTGCATATGCTGTGATTTAGTTTATTTATTCCTCGCACACCGAACATTGTTTCGCTCTTTGTTGAGAAGTGCCAAGAGTCGATGAACACATGGACGAACGAATGCACGGGCGGACGGACGAACGCTTCGCCCCACTAACCATTCACTCCGTGCATATGCTGTGATTTAGTTTATTTATCCCTCGCACACCGAACATTGTTTCGCTCCTTGTTGAGAAGTGCCAATGAACGTGCCTCATCTATAGGGGAAACCAGTTGTGGTGAGCACGGCTGGACGGCCGGCGTGGCAGCCTAAGAAGCGGAGATCGCGTCTAAGAAGCACTAAAACCGCGTCGTGGAGCAGGTGTGATTACATTAGAGCGTCTGCAAGAATTCGGAAAACAGCGTTACAATAAAAAAACAGCAGTAGTTCAATGAGAAGAAGAACAATCCGTAGTCCATGGATGTAGAACGCTGCAGTCTTCTGACCTCGCTTGCGGATCAGGCTGCCATTTTTCTTTCTTTTTCGCTGGTGCCCCCCCCCCCCCTCTTACTATACAGCCCGTGAACTTCGAAGTATAGTTTCGAGCACATGCGGATCTCTGATTGATTGATTGGTTTGTGGGGTTTAACGCCCCAAAACCACCATATGATTATGAGAGACGCCGTAGTGGAGGGTTCCGGAAATTTCGACCACCTGGGGTTCTTTAACGTGCACCCAAACTGAGCACACGGGCTTACATTTCCGCCTCCATCGGAAATGCAGCCGCCACAGCCGGGATTTGATCCCGCGGCCTGCGGGTCAGCAGCCGAGTACCTTAGCCACTAGACCACCGTGGCGGGGCCACATGCGGATCTCTTGCAGAGATATCGCAAATTTAACTGCTCCAATATGGGCGGCGCCAATCTACAGCAAAATAGAAGCCCCGTTTGAAAATAAAACGCCTCACCGTTGACTTTGCTTCTCGTGCACCTTGACCTGACATTTCTAAACGAACACAAAGTTATATAAAAGCTCAAAACCATTTTTCTCGCCACATAGAAGCTTCGCCAACAGCCTGGCAGCCTTTTCGACCGAAAGAAGAGCGCCGCGGTGTGGAGGAAAGAACGGGCAACTTCCACCTCTGGAAACGCGCTCTCCGTGCGATTAGGACTGCAGGAGAGAAACCTGCCGCGCGCCTGCAATCTCGGAGGCCATGGCGACACCGATGAGGTGAAAGTCAACAACACTGATCGCGTACGAAAATACAGACAGCGCGCGGGTAACACCGGCAAGACGCGAGCCAAGGAAGCCGAGCGCAAGCGTATTCAACGCGTCCCGCCTCCCGTGTCTGCGTTTTAAACAAACGTTTGCTCGAGTAAACGCTACACTGAGTTTCGCTTCAAACCGTTCTTCCAGCACCCGCGTCGACGCCCGTTTCAACCGGGTCAACGCCAGGCGCACTGCTGCTGCTTCGCATCCTCTCAGGGTTCCCTTCGGGGAGATGGTTCATATTTTTATTGCGATAGCAATTATATGGACACTCTCGGCTGCATTTTGCCGCCGGCGTCAATGTCATGCACCGTATATGTATACGTATCTCTATATATGAAAAAGCAAGAAAGAAAATCCAGAAAAAAATCACTCCAGCGGGCAGAACCAAACGTGGGAACTCTGCGTCGTGAGAGCGAGGCGTTAACCACTGAGCCTCCTTTGAGGACGTTCTTCACCGTTCAAACAGCAAGCAATTTATATCTACAACTTACCGCTGCTGTGTTGTCGGCATTACCAGAAAGATGGTGCAATAAGCGCACGTCGCCACATCGCGCAGCGGCTCCCGCTCTAATCTCCTACGCGTACTTTGCCCGGTTTAGAGAAGGGGAGCTAGGCTCCCTCGCACGCCCTTATCTCGCGGTGGCGAGGAGGGGAGAATTGCATTGGCTGGCCTCGGGCTTTACGTGGAACAATTCTGCTCTAGTTACCAGGCGCACAAAGGTCACTGCAATCATTGCAGTCTCCATTCGCGAAAAGCGCGCGCTTTTCAGACTCAGCGAAATAACAAATGAGACGCTTATTCGTGTGCATTCGTACCTGTGAGTACGTTTCGTGCGTAATTTGTGCGCGAAAACTCGGGGTCCCTTTCGCTCTGCTTTCCATTCTGCGCGTGACTTCTCAAATTATTGCTATCGCGCTCATTGCTACGCCTTTGCGGCAAAGCTGTGACTTTTTTTTTTGTGCTCGCCTGTTGTCAAGCGCTTGCAAGACACGTTGGAACTCGAGTTAGTGTATACCCTCCCTAGAAGAGCTATTTACAGTAACTTTAGTACGAACCAGAAGTACATAAAGCCGGCTAACGCAGTTTACAGCAGTGCAAGCCTTGGACACACAGCTGACGGGCACAAAAACTCCAAAAGGGTGGCTACTTAAGCTGGTTGTCATCGCACTTTGAAAGAAATATACTTTTTAGTGCGCCGTACGTTTCAGAAAGTTAAAATGTCCTATCTGATTTCTTTCTGGAACGTTATGAGCACTAACAAAACATAATTATTTCAAATCACAATAACTCATACTTGTCGTCCAGCCTACCGGGGTTCTTTTGTAGCTGTCCAGATATGTATACATTTTGAAGACTTGAAGTGGTACCTGAAACTGATAAAAACATCACCGACAGCATGCAGAGCTGCATTATATAGTGGGACACACCTTCAGAAGTCAGCAGCATTTCCTCCTCAAAGGCGGATGCAGCACACAAGCCTACAGCAGCGGGGGCGCAGTCCTTTTTTGCCGAGTGCATGGAGCAGGACTTCAGCCGCGGAGGCGACCATGCTTCGGTCGTCTGGGCAAGAGGGCGGGACCTTCCCAGACTCCTTGTTAAGGTATATCTGAGTATACCTTCGGTGCCACCAAGTTAGGATGGCCCAGTGGGCTTCAAAACACTCACTCACCAGACCAGGCCCTCTGAAATTTTACCGGAACTGAACTCTATTCACTGAACTAGAAAAAAACATAAAGTTAATTTTTTTAAACTTGCGTAATAGGCGTCACCAATAAATACGCAGAAATAACTTTATTCTGCGGCTCTATGAGGTCACCTGCCAAGATCTTTTTATTCATAGAATATAACATGTACAGCACTAGCCCAAGTGCAAGCCACCTTTAATTTAATTTCCTGTGATTTCACTAACAATCTGGCTGGCTAGAATATATGTCTATGTAGTTCAAGAAACACTTCTTCGGCCATCCGGAGCTGCAACAGCACAAGGCATCCCGGGAAGCCTGCATATATACGCGAAATGAAAACTGCGGTCATCAATGGAAGCACCGACGCTCAAAAAAAAATTAAAACCACATACACGAACATTTTCTTCATAAGAGCGGTGAAAAAATTATTCCACGTCATTGTATCAAACTGTAAACTAACAGTAACGACTTCAACTGGACTTATTGCTTTTTTTCTGAAAGTTTATACTCGGAAAAGACCCACGACAACACATTTAGGCACCTTATTGGAGAAAGACAGCCTGTCGCCACATATTCAGAATCACTGAGACACCTTTCGGGTCTTTTGCTGCATCTCCTAAGACAAGTGTAAATTGCCATGAATATATTCTGAATTATTAATTAATAATTTAATTAATTATTTAAATAATAATATTGGATTAATTAATTAATAAATAAACGATGTGCTCAAGCGGGTATACACTTACAACCAGTCCTGAACTGGCTGTAAGTGTACCAAAAACCGTATACCTAAACGAGAATTTCAAACGGGAATCCGCTTGAATCTAAACTATTATTCTCAACCAGCCACAGTGGTGCAGTGGTTATAGTGCTCGACTACAGACCCGAAAGTTGCGGCGTTGAATCCCAGCAGTAGAGGCCGCATTTTCGATAGAGGCGAAAATGCCCGAGGCTCGTGTACATAAATTTAGGTGCACGTGTCTCTATTTCCAGCACCCTCCACTATGGCGTCCCTCATAACAATAACGTGATTCCGGGACGTTAAACCCGATCAGGTACTAAACTGATATTGTCGGATTGTACTCACACTAAACGTGAAAAAAAAGATAATTTTGAGCAAAGCGCTTCGAGGTGTAAGCGACAACCATTGCGGTGAGCGATCCGAATGGCTCATGCTTGTTGTAGCGCAGACGACCGGTTTCCCGATCAAACACAGGAAGCAGGAAGTCACGCCCCGAATAAGTTTCTGCAGCCCATTACGCAGGTACATTGATTCAGAAATGATCAACTTTCTTTGCGCGAAACTAAAAAAACGCGCTAGAGACGGCGAGAAAAAAAAGAGAGTCCCACAGAACACATTTTGCGAATCCCGCTTTACCCGCTTAAATGACGATGGTGTGTTGGCGTAGCCTTTTGATCGGATGGACGCATGACGGTATCTTAGCCGGAGGAAAATACGGGAAAGGCAAAAAAAAGAAGAGCGAAAGAAAGCGTGAATGAGTTGATTCGGAGCGTCCCTTTTATAATACACTCGACAAATGAAAAAAAAAAACTTTTTCCTTTTTTTTTAAGTTGGCTTGGTGCCTTAATTCTCTATCTCGATTGAATCTACATAAAAGGAAAAACGCGAATTCATAGCCTGGTTATCTGCCTTTTACGGCAGAATGTCCATATTATCTAGTTTTCTGCCACCAATACTCAAGCCGTCTCATTTCTATCGCGGGTGTGTTCAGCTTTCCATTGTTGTCCCTACAACCCAAGACTTCAAGTAGGCTCCTCCCCGAGCACACATCTGGGTGTATACTTCCACATTCAATCAGAACATCGTTTCCTTATCTTGCCCACAGCATATGCATTGTTTTTTTATCTAATTGTCGCTTTATAACTACGCGTGCTAAGGCAACTCGATCTCGCTTCAAATAGCAAAGTGCTTCCCCTTGAATTACCATAAAATGCATCCCTCCTTAATTCATTTTGCCGTGTTGGTGCTTAGCCCGAACCTGTTTTTTTTTTCCTATCGCTGCCATCCAGCAAGTCTTCTCCGCCTCTCTGGCTTTTCGTTTAGCGCTTTCTTTTTTTTTTTTTTGTAGCCATGCCGCTTACACTGCCCGCCGTATATTTACCAGTGAGCCTCTTAGTTCTTTTTCTTCAGTGTGTGTCAACGCTCCTCCTACACTTCTGTCCGTCTACTTTTCTTTCATATTGCTTAGCCTCTGTTCGAACCTTATTTTGATCTGAGCTTCCCTTGCTTCAAAACTTGTTCACCCAATATCGCCCTTCGCAGAATCATTTGTGGTGTTCCCGTGAGAACCTAACACAAGGCGTCGCACAGTCCTTTCATTTGCATCCATTCCTATTTGTTCGTGAATCTGATCTTGTGCACATAACACAGTTCCCAAAAGCAGGATGGATGGATGGATGGATGGATGTGGCTGTACCCTTTAGATCGGGCGGCGGCTAACGCCACCTAGCCGTAATACTTAGTGAACTAACCATTACATTTATCTTTTTTTCCTTTAAATAATGAAGTTGAGGATTCGTACTTCGCAGTGAAGGGTTTAATTTTCACTCGTGCCTTGACTTTAGCCACCAATCAGATAACCTCCTTCTAGTTAAGTCTACCCGCTTAAAGTCTATTTTGCCCTCCTGGTCCCTAAACCCCAGTGCTTTGAAAAACTCTGCGCCATCATCCTGAACTATAGGGTGAAGCACTTTACAGAACATTATCAAGTGTTCGGCAGTTTCTTCTTCCTCTCCACACGCACTGCATACTGTGTCTACCCCTTCGTATTTGGCCCGATATGTCTTGGTTCGCAGTACTCCCGTCCTGGCCTCAAACAGTAGAGAACTACCCCGAGTATTATCATAGATCCTTTCCTTGGCAATTTCCTGCTTAAAAGTTCGATAGATCAGAGGCAGAGGAGCCTCTACCCGCGCCATCTAGTAGCGATGTCGAAAGGTGCTGCCAACTCAGATTAGCACTCACGCTTACTCGAACAAATTAAAATGTTTTAAATTCAACGTTCGCCGCTGACAATCAGTGAGAAGTGCTCACTGATGCAGGTCAATCAACAACACAAATATCGCGAGTTTGCAAACTTAGGGGCACTAGAACGCATACACATAAGCATATTATCTGGGGTTTTAAACACCAAGATATGATTATGAGGCACTCCGTTGTGGAAGGTTCCGGAAGTTTCAACCATCTGGTATTCTTCAACACGCACCGAGACCGCACAGTATACTGCCACGTAAAAACTGCTAGTGATTTTCATGATTGAAAAAAAAACGTGCGCTGCTTTCTTCAAAATGAACACTCACCAATTAGCCCAAATCACCATTTTGTTGCAGCTAAACCTGACTACAGCTTGAGAGAAAATTTTTGAAGCCTCACACCGACAAAACAAAACTCGCCGACAGCCCCGCCGTGGTGGTGTACTCGGCTGCTGACCCGAAGGTCGCGGGTTCGTATCCCGGCTGTGGTGGCTGCATTTCCGATGGAGGCGGAAATGGTGTAGGCCCGTGTGCTCAGATTTGGGTGCACGTTAAAGAACCCCAGGTGGCCAAAATTTGCGGAGCCCTCCACTACGGCGTCTCTCGTAATAATATGCTGATTTTGATTGATAGATATGTGGGGTTTAACGTCCCAAAACCACTATATGATTATGAGAGACGCCGTAGTGGAGGGCTCCGGAAATTCAGACCACCTGGGGTTCTTTAACGTGCACCCAAATCTGAATATGCTGATTTTGGGACGTTAAACCCAACATATCATATTGACGCAAGGTAGGCTGGCAACTATAGTAGCCAGCCTTTGAGGAGGACAGCGAAGTAGTTATGTGTGCGCGTGCTTTGGTGTTCGCGTTGTTAGGTTACGAAAGTAAACGCCCTATTTTGTACCTGCGTACATGTATCTTTGTGACATTTTCTGGTGGAGGTGCTGGGTACGGTAGATGATACGGTCCCCTGAGAGCACGCGCACACAGAACTACTTCGTTGTCCTCCTCAGAGGCTGGCTACTATAGTTGCCAGCCTACCTTGCGTCAATATCATGAAAACTCGCCGACATGTACGAATGAGGAAACGAGAGAACTTAAATGTGCGCCCCCTCGTTGGGTCTTTGCCGTCATGCTTAATTTATTGTCCAAATCGAGAACACATCGACCCGCGCATTGTATGTTCGACGCACGAGTAAAAGCGCGCAATCGCTGCGAACGAACGCGGCAAAAGCGGAGATATCAGCAGGCCATCTCCGTTGGGTGCATGCTATAACATCTTCCTGCGTGTGAGGCCTGCAGTCGATGACTCCTCATTGAGAAACACCCTATAGGTGTCTTTCGTGAGGTGAAGGGGCATCGGGCCATGAAAAGCAAGGGAGAAGGGGGCTGATGCACGCTTTCTCGACAGATATCAGCGAATGACCTGCTTTCTTGGCGTTAAGATGACCGACAGCACGAAAACCCACTTCTGTGATCCATGGAGCGGCCGTATTCCGTTATGCCAGCGTTTGAAGATACGCGAGACTATAAATCTAAAAGCTGCTACAGCCCTTCGTATAACACAACGATTTGTTGCTCTTGCGCGCATTGATCACTTCGCCCTTATTATGGTCGAGGTTTACCGTGTGTATTGAAGTCATCAACACGTTTGGGCACGCTACGTCGTGGAAGACAGCGGCACATGAAGGCACCAAAAACCGCTCGGGAGCAGTTTCGATGCGATAATGCGTTTCGGGGCAGGATGGCACTGCAGAAGCGAACAGGCGCAGCGTGGCGCAAACGGCGTAGCACTTTTACCCCTGATTCCATAAATACGTCCGACGAGTAGCCGGCCTAGAACACAGCCCCTACGCCAGCGACCTCTAACACGCGGCCTGCGAACCTCTCCCTGGCGGCCCATAACCAGCACACGACTCTGTTAGGCCCCTTTGCTTATTATTTTTCAAAAGTAAGTCTACTCATGGCGAACACAGACATGATTAGTCTCAGCCATTTTTGACGTCAGGCATGCCTTGTGCTCAACATGTGTTCATACATAACTATGAAAGAAAAGTCGATTTGAGAATCGGCGTCCAGAATTTAGTCATTTTGGAGATAGGTAACGATATATATTAAGGGAATGGCGCCAAACGCTCTACATCACTGTATGAGTAATTACTCGAACATGAGTTATGAGAAATATTTCAAAACAGCAGTCGATTCCCCCCCCCCCCCACTTTTATTATCGCAATAGACCCTTTTCAAAATTCAGCACAACCTATTGAACGAAACCGAAAACACATTTTTTCCGCTATGTCTTGTTCACCCAAGGGACGCTCATTGGCGTACCGTTCAAACGCGTCCTGTAGGAACGCAAGCGCTGCAGGGAACGCTCATCGGCGTCGCTGGGACCCAATTCTAGACACCCTAGCTGAGACACACAGCCCGCCAGCTCACACGAGCGAACAATATATGGCGGAAGATCCATGTTGCCAGACTGAATTTTCTAAAGGGTTTATTGTCCTAAAGTTTTTTTCATTCCATTCCATTCCATTCCATTATTGCCCTGCCCTTCTGAGTAAATCTTTGTCGCTGCAGCCAGTTGGCTGAGGAGAGTTTGAGAGCCCTGGCCTACGCGAACGAGGGATAGCTTCACGGCACATATTTGGATTGCAAGATGACAGGCTTAAGCACAATATGGAGTAACTGCATGTAACTCCATGCTAGCCATCCTTCCATGCGTTTTGATGCCCGCACGCATCGCGGCACTCTATGCATTGCCGTATTACAGCGCCCTTAAAGCGAAAGAACCAAGCACGAGGCGAAATGAGCGGCCGCAGATCTAGACTAGGGTGCGTCAGCTCTTTGACAGTGGCACACAGCAAGGAAGCGCCATCATCCCTCCGCATGCCATGGTTGTCTCGTTCGAAGCACCGTTGACAGCGCTGCAATGCGGTAGCGCATGAACGAAGTCGCGTGGTTTTGTTCCACATTTCGCGGGCGTCCTTTTAAGCATCTGCGAATATCCCCAGGAGACATGTACGTTGGCACAAAATATTGAATCGGTCATTCTGGAATGCCCGCTACACCTTAAGGAAACGCACTCAGCCCAAGGGTAAACATTAAGAATTTCACATAAATATTCTTGGGTAATTTACCAATCAAGTACAATATCAAAATACCCTAACGAGCACCAAACGACAGCAAACCGTTGATTTATTGATTGATTGATAAGTGGGGGTTTAACATCCCGAAAAACACCAGATAATTATGAGAGTCGCCGTAGTGGAGGGCTTGGGAAATTTCGACCACCTGGGGTTCTTTAACGTCCATCCAAATCTGAGCCCACGGGCCTACAGCAGTTTCGCCTCCATCAAAAATGCGACAGCAAACCGTATGTCGTCGGTTTCATTCAGTTGTGGTTAACCACTTCATTCAGAACCCTTGATTTTAGTTACGTGAAGCACCCGGTACAGCAAAACCCAACCTCGGGTAATTAGAATCATGCTTTAAATCAAGCTATTTGCGAACACAATGCTTTCCTACAGCTAAATCGCAAATATTTTTTTTTAATTTAGGAGTCCTCGCCCTATTGGCGAAATGGGGGGAGGAGGGGTCAACCGAACCATGAAGTGTACAAGCCAAACTTCAATCCAAAATTATTCCAATTCAAAATCAATTCAATTTGTCAATCCAAAATCAATTATTGCGCGAAAACGGCGAATAAAAATACTCACGTGACTGATGATCTTTGGACGTTCGCCAGCACCGAATATATGGCGTACAACGCCACCGAAGTATGCGAGTTATATATGACAAGCTTCGGTTGAATATAGCATTACATCGAACATCTGGAAGCGTGCAACGCCCCCCGAAGTTGGCTTTACCTCACGAAAGGGGACCTTCCAGCCCGCATTCGGGAGTGTGAGCGGTGTGATAAAGAGAGCTCAGCTAGTTGTAACTACTGATTGTCATGCCATGCATCACCTTGCAGGCGCCTTTTTCTTTTGTCCTTTCGTCTACATCCTGCAGGCAGAAGTTGTCATGCCTTCTCCCATATGATTCCACGACGTCCCGTCGACACGTCGTTCTGGCTCTTTGTGAAAACGCGACAGCTGGCTCAAAAAGCAGGAGCCGGGCTGTTCTCCGCAAAGCTGGGCGATAATGAACACAGTCAAAAGTGGAGAAAAAGAAAAGAGATCTGACGCCCCCGCTGTGCACAAGAACAAACTCAACACGACTAAAGAACAAGTCCGACTTGGATGGCAAAGGCGGACAAGAGGCTTCCGCCGCATGCAGATTTTCAGAAGCTGTTTTGATCGATATCTCATTTTGTTGCGTTTAAGCCGCCCCTGCATACACAACGCGCACGCCAACAACAAACCACACAGAAAAGAAAAGCAGAATCACGCACAGTCGCGAAGCTGCCTTCGTTGAAAGATCGTGAAGCAGTGCCACGACGTAGATTAGCGCACCGAAAACACCATAAATTATTTAAGGCATTGCATAACATTATCAGATAAATTGAACTAATGCCCGTATGTTTTGCGAGTTCGATATACGTGCACTTGAGTGTGGATAATTATTGAACACTAGACTGTGACATACGTTGGTACGGAACAGTATGGTTTTCTAAAATTTTGACTAGTGGAACAGCCTTCGTCACAGTAGCCACAGCTTCGTCACAGCTGCGTGTATGTGTGGCTACAGGGTGCGGGTAGAGTGTACTGGAAAACACTCTAGTATACACTCTAGTGCCGGTTCCCTCACACAGGGTGTGGGTTTCTTCAGAAATAAAATCGCCCGAAACCAGCACAGCATGCTTCTTTCATGCTGTGCTCGTTTTGCCGTATGTCCACAAAACATGCCTAACTTCTAAGATATCAACGCCAATCTTTGATTTCTGTTCAAATAGTTGACTCGGGCTCCTATGGCTTCTTGAATGTCCTAAAATTGACCATTTATTGAGCAATAGGTCGACACATTCACAAGCATTGTCATGATGATGATGTGATTTCTATAGGCGCAAAGGTCATTCTTGGCCAAAGATCGCCACGAAAAATCACATTAATATAGCAATGATGTATGGTTTGCGGTGACATGTAGAAGATGTGAACTATGGTGCTGTTACGTGGCTGTGTGGAGGCCTGAAGCTCCACGCCCTAATGCAAATAAACCATATGTATATTAAAAATCATGAGGGTGACATGTAGTGCATGTAACATGAATGAATGACAATGGAACTTGAATGAATACTACAATAGGGTATATGACATAAGCACGAATGCCTCATCAATAGCCCTTGTTTCCAAGGGTCGCGAGGCAGCTAGGTGCCATTTTATTGTACGAACGCAGCAGCAACCTCTCCTTAGAGAGGTCGTGCTGCGGGGATGTGTGAAAATATGGCGTGAAAACTATTTCCATGCTTTAAAAACGCGATCAAGGATTGATAACTAAAAAACGGTTCCCTATCACATACAGGTGGATCGCCACCGGACAAAAGGTGTGAGTGTGTAGTATGTGTTTGTCCTATTCGCAGTCTGGTAAGGGTTACTTGTGTGTGGCGTGACGAGGATACTAATGGCCATTTGTGTTCGTCTGTCCCAATAAAAGTTCTTGGGCATCGTCAAGGTTTCTAAGCAGTCCTCTGATGTTCCGCTGTAAAATTTGTCTCCATTTAGTGTGTAGAGTAGTGCTCTGTGTACAAAATGAAGATTCGTTTGAGTTAGAGGGCTCTATCCAGGCCTTTTTGTTTATCTTTTTTGGAGCGGTCAAGTGACTCTCGCTGCTCCAAAGGCGCATGATGCGCGTTTGGCATAGATGTCGTGTCCATTGCCTTTGGAGAGGCAACGTATGAGCGTGAGGTCTCATGTAAAAGCCTCGCCACAGAGGACGAGGCCTTTGCATCCACCGACCCGGAGGTCGATGGGGCTGCTTGTGTCCAAGCTGCACTGGCTCTTGCCAGCACCAGCTGGGGCCGGAGAGGGCGAGGCAGCTTTGTCTGCCCGCCGTGACCGGTTGTGGTGGTGTTGTGCTTTCAGTGCGCGTGGCGCACGGGCTTTCATCGTTGGTATTGGTGCGAGCGGCCCTAGGGTTACCAGACCTTCTTGCTGGGTAGGTGGAGTAGGCCTAACTACTCTCACTATGGGGACATGAGCCACAGCCAACAGCTCGCTTCACGCGAGCTGGGCTTGTGGCGAAGGCTGGTGCGGCGCTGCTCCCCGACGCGCCACATCAGCATACGATGTGCCGTAAAACGGCGAAGCTGTCTACGTGCTTCCTTGTATGAAATGTTTTCTTTGTGTTTTAGTGTGATTATTTCTTTTTTCCCCTTTTTCCAAGTAGTACAGGCTCTCCAGTATGCCCTGTGCCCCCCATCACCGTTTAGAAACTGGAGCGGACTGTCACAAGTGTCGGAGGAATGTTCACGATTCCCGCATTTGGCACACGTCAGTTACAGGGAGGCACCATTACAGCAGGGAGGCACCATTACAGCAAAATAACAGGGAGGCATCATTACAGCATTTACAATCCCAACCTTCCAAGTAACCACGGATATTTACTGGATGTCCATTATGAATACAAATGTCCAGAAGTTTCTGGATATCCAACACAGATAACCAATGGACGTACTGTGAAAATCCTTGTCCCGTGTAGCTGTTTTCCGAATGTCCGAACTGATTCAGTTTTGAATGTTGACTTGCTGTCCATTTAAGGACATGCGAATTATATGTGCATTTGCTCATCATTTATGATAAAATTAGAATGTAGTGAAAATATACATAGATCTGCCGAATCCCGGGTGACAATTATGTAAAAACTTCATTCAAATTTCAGCACGCACGTTTCCTCCCAAGATGCCAAATAATTTTCCCGAGGCCAAACTATCGGTTGGTTCAATATATGTATGTCATGAGAAAGAATGCATACATTATTATTATTATTGTTATTATTACATGTGAACTAAAACAAAAATAAGGAATCAAGTGCATCATAGAAATCAGAATGTAGGCAAACTCTCATGCGCCATCCTCGACACTACTCAACAAGCGGTGTACAGCAGTTCCTCAGATTTCTTGAACGTACGTGTCCACCCCGCTGCATGTGTTGGGAGAAAACGCTTGCCGTTGCAGCTATTGTCCCGAAACTTGCTGGACTTGTGGTGCGCTGTGAGGGAAGGGGCAAGGGAAAAAGAGGGTGTTCATGTCACGTCGAATGTACGTTGAGCTGGTCTCCGAGCAGCAGAATAAGCAGATGTTTTTTTCCAAGTGCGCCTGTGTGGGCATTAGTTAGCAGCAACATGTTAAGTTACAAAGAATGCCTTTTTGACAAGAAACACCGAAACGGGCCATGATTCCACCACTGTTTTTGGCAGAGATTACCGCAGCAAGCAACAGCAACACTCCACTTCTCGAACTCTTCGTTCACACTCTAAAGATAGGCCATGTGTTACAACTGTTCTTAACATTTCATCAGATATTTATCTATTATTTTTGCACCTTTTGTACTGCCAATCTTTTGTATAAGCCCTGTTATTAGGTGCCGTGTTTCCAGTTTTTTCAGTCGCTCGCATATTCCTTGCTAATAACCGATTAAAGACACGCACGTGGTCAGTGCTTGTGCACCTTCATTTGTTGCATATGCCACACACATTGGTTTTTCTCCTGTACTTGTCTGTGTGTACACATATTGTGGTTACTAGAATAACATTGATTAAACACGCACGAGCCCGGTTTGCTGCTAATAACTTCATTTAATAAATCTGCAAGGAACCAGTTGTGTCTGTCTAACTGATTGATATGTGGGAGTTAACGTCCCAAAACCACGATATGATCATGAGACGCCGTAGTGGAGGGCTCCGTAAATTTCGACCACCTGGGGTTCTTTAACGTGCACCCAAATCTGAGCACACGGGCCTACAGCATTGCCACATTCATCGGAAACGCAGCCGCCGCAGCCGGGATTCGATCCCATGACCTGCGGGTCAGCAGCCGAGTACCTTAGCCACTAGACCACCGCAGCGGGGCGTTTATAGTTTCAACTATAGTGCCTAGAACATACTAGTTTGAACGTTTCTACACTGCAGTAGGAAGAAAAACGCGGAAAAACAGTCACTTACAATTTCGTACAACACATTTGGGCATAGACAAAGAAGCGAGAATGGGTCGTCCGATTTTTTTACCGTGTAGAAAAAACTTAAACACGCCGCCTGCCTAGATAAAAAGCCATGGTAAGGAGCCGTGCCATGCACACTGTTTCCATGGAGAATATAGTATATAAAGAGTGTCCACTCCAGCCTTTTCGTGGCCGAGCAAGGCAGGGTCTGAATAAATGCTAAATGGCGTATTCGAGCTCACAGCTCGCTTTTACTCCTTTTTCAAGGCATGTAATAGCCGTCTCAGCTGGACAATAAAAACCCAACTTTGGCATCAAATGTTTTGCGAAAAAAAAACTTTACTGATTAGTCCAATTAGCCATATCCGCTTTCTATTTTATGTCCCGCTCAGGATATTTAGTACTTTACCACAAAAATCCGTGAAGTCTGACTAGAAAATGATCTCTTTCTGCATTTGTTTTGCACAAAGGTTGCACATTCATGTGGTTTAGATGTACCGCACATGTATTGCATTAGTGGAAATGTATACATGTATTTTTTTATTGTCGACATCGATGTGGCTGGAAGCCCGAAGAAGAATCCATCGGTCACAGTGAAATCGCAGAAAATTTTATCACCACTTCCATCATCCGGTCCGTGCAGGAGCAGCAGCTTCATGGCGATATCCCATGAACACACGTGTGCCATCGATGACCACGCAATCAGGAGCGTGATTGCACCTAAGAAACTGCAACGTGTTCCGATGAACGTGATGCACTTGTGCATTGTCCGACGTCTCTCCGTGTTGTACATAAACGTAGTGTCCTCGTCTACGTTTCGTCTTGTGTTGTTTGAGCTCCTGGGTTCACGAACCTTCAAAATGTGGACTACTTCAACTGTAAAGCCGAAGTGCACACAACTTTCTGCAAGATCGAGGGGGGAAGAATGTGACAAATGTGGTGGCAGCGCGATGCGCAAAACGGCCCTGAACGTGCGACTGAAAAGAAGAGGAGAATGATGATTGGCTCGCAGAGCCGATAAATAACAGTAAAATTAATTTCTTCTAATCGTTTTATAATACCCTTATAATCATGATGATGATGATGAATCGTTTTATAATACCTTAGATGTAAAATAATATGTCACCCCGTTTGTCTCATCATTCGTTTCGTGGCCAATCTCCCAGACTGGTTTGGAACCATACCACGGCCACTGGATGAAAAAGCGCACTTCATCCAGCGGCCTTGGTTATACATATAGGCCATCATCATCATCATCATCATCGACATCATCATCATCACAGAGAGGCCGCCTTCGATTGTCATATGGGCTTTGGATTCCCTGTCCAGGGCGCTTGCTTCAGTCGAGCGTGACCTCGACGCCAGCGGCACGTCATGGTGCGGCACAGAGTCATCGAGCTCGTCCAGCGAGGCACACAAGAAGGCGTGTTCACACCATGGACTCTACAATGACACACTCGACGCCACGTTACCCAGTGCGACGATCATCGCAACGACGGTGTGCGTGAGTGCTATCTCCGGGAACTTTATCGGTAAGCGCGATTGAATCACTCGCGTATTGGTGGAAGGTGCGGGGTCTTCACACAGCCCGGCTCTGGAACTCCGCAGTGGGCGCCAGCTTTGTCCAGCCGCGATGCCTGAAACCGGCACTCAGGCCTCGCCATCCGCGCCGGTTCTATCACCTGTAACTCCTCCCATCTTCTTGACCCTGGCACGTTTTCCGGTACGGACAGCACGGACGTCGAAGAATGGCTTGCATTATTCGAGCATGTCAGCAAGCACTACAGGTGGGACGAGACGCTTATGGTGGCAAATATTCGATTCTACCTACGGGGTACGACACGCGCCTGGTATGAGACGCATGAAGAAAAATTAACCAGCTGGTACACATGCAACCAAAAGCTTCGTGATTTGTTCGGTCAGTCAGTTGCTCCTCAGATGGCAGCCAGGCAGGAACAAGCGTCGCATGTTCAATCATCGACGGAGTCGTACGTCACGTACATCCAAGACGTACTGGCACAGTGGCGGAAGACTGACAAAAACATGTCCGAGGCGGGCAAGATCAGCAACGTATTGAAAGGCATTGCTTATGATGCTTTCAACATACTAATGTGTAAGAACTGTACCACTGTCGACTCCATAATATCTGAATGCCAACGATTTGAACAAGCTAAATGCAGGCGAATAACCCACCACTTCACGAGATTACCAAACAATGCTGCGACTTCGTCTTGCGAGGATTCTGCAGCGCCCCGTTCACTTGCGCCTCCTGCCATCGCACGGATTGTTCGCCAGGAGCTGGAGGCCATGGCACCCACTTCCTATCAGCCCCCTGCGCAAGACAACTGGGTAACATTCTCGCTTATTCAAGCCGTCGTACGTCAGGAGTTTGCTAACCTGGGCGTCCAGGTTCCCCAGCCTGCCAGGCTGATGCCGCAGCCCATGTGAACTCCCGTCCACAACGCTCACCACCACTCTGCTCCACTTGTCGCTATGGCAGCTTCGACTCCTCGGTATCCACCACGCTACCGAAATCCATCTGAGTGGCGCACGCACAATGATCGACCCATCTGTTTTTCTTGCTCTCGAGTTGGGCACATCTCCCGCCATTGCTGAAACAGGTGGTATTTCCGGCCAAGCTTTCCTAATGTCGACCACCGTCGGGACCATAGACACTATTCGCAACCCGCTTTTCCGGATGACCATATTCAGGACCCCTCAGCTCGCCGTTCATCTCCACGCTCCGAACCGTCCTACGCTGACGTTATCGCCCAAAGAAACTGGTCTAGCCACTCGCCGTCACCTCAGGGTTGGCCGTTACGCTCCCCACAACGCCGCCGTTCTTCGTCACCGGCTTATTCTGGTCGTTCCCCAGGAAACTGACGAGTGAAGCTCCTGGAGGTGGCGCTGCGTTGATGACTTGGAACGAAAACCCTCAACCAGCTACAAATTCAAGACGCAATTTACTTCGTGTGTTCGTTCATGGCCACGCCGTTACTGCTCTAATTGACACATGTAAAAGGACCCCATTTATGTACTTTCCCTCTCTTTAAAAGTATCCTCGTGATATTCTCCCATGTGCTACGTTTATCAGGCTCCCTTGAGTGCGTCCGATCACCTGGGCCCATTGAGCAAATCCCCTTACTCATTAGAAATGTCGGTATGCAATTATTAAATGTAAAGCATTTCTTAGCTAACCAAGCATATTTTGGTCGTTTCAGTCTATCTATCTATTTATCTATCTATCTATCAGAAACGGTGAAACAAGACTTTAGAAATCTCACAAAATTAGGTGCCGACGTCGTGAGCATTGTGTGGGAGGGAAATCCCGATGGGCGCAAAGAACAGAAATCGCAGTTTGAGCCATTCTGCGTGGAACTCAAGCATTCTACCATATATCCATACTACTGACTGTAGCTGCTTGTAAGAAGACCTTACAGTGGTTTCATGTCAGAGAAATGCCAATTGTGGTTGTAGTGTTGGCTAGCCACTTTTATAACGATGTAATAAACATTGCATATGTACACCGAAGCACTGCTCCACCCCTGTGATATACGCCGATAACCAGCCCATTTGATTTGCGCAACACCGCAACATAGCGAGCAATGTGTTTCGCTAAATCTAACGTATGTCATGTAACGTGCATGAGCGCCAACATTACATCGAACCATGACCCAGTGTTTTCGACATACCTGAATACGTCCAGGATCTGCGCACAAGTACCTAAAAACACTCAAAGCGTATGAAATTCTGCATAGGCTGATACCCTCTGACTGCTTCGCATGATTCCCACAATGCGTGGGATCTGTAAGAATGGTTTACCATATCGTGATAAAACTTGCGCATGAAAAGAAATTCCAGCCGCATTATTGCGCATACTAAAAGGCTGCGGAGCGCCATATCACGGCTCGCTTTGCTTAAACCAGTGTTTCATAACTCGTGTGCGTGAATAATAGAAATAAGACTTTTATGTGAGAATATTAACCTCTGAAATCTATTTTCTAAGGCAGTCTTCGATGCAATCTCTCATTAATTTCACTGGAGGTTGAAAAGCAACGTGAATTCTTCGATTTCATGATTACATCAAAGTTCAATAGCCACCGGCGTCATGTAAGAATTGGGGCACGTTGAATTTTTTATTCTGAAGCCACACAATATTGCACGTTCTAACTGCAGAGTTATGTTATTGTGGCCGCCACCACCTCTCGGAACTAGCACCCTTTCTCGACAGCATGCCTTCCTTCCAGCACTTTCACCATCTCTTCGACGCACCCGCTCTCTCTTTTCTTCAGGGGGGGGGGGGGGGCGGAGCGAGCGGTCACGCTTCACATCGGCTCCGTAGGAAATGCTAATTTTCGGCGGACCATCGACCCCTACAGGACTAATTTTGGTACGTGAGTGATCAACTCGGTGAGTGGACGACGTCAATACCAAATTTGGGCCATTTCACCAAATTTTGGGAGTTTTCGAGCGATTTCATGTGCGAAGCGGGCGAGGCCCCGCTATGCCTAACGACGGCTACCTTCGCTCCGACTATGTGCTCGGTCGGCGCGGCACTCGGGGCGGCCTTGGAGGCCTCCCCAGAGCTCGCCGGGCTTCGGAACGACGAGAACGACCAACACTACGAAGAATTCCAAGCCATGGACACCTCTGCCGCGGATATAAGTGTGGATTCTGCTCGCAAGAGGCGGCATGGTCAGCTAGGCCTAACCGCCGCGTAGAAGAAAGCCGTCGAACAACCGACCGGATCGCGACTCGACGCCAGCGAGGACTGCTCGACGACGATCGGCAACAGTTTTCCGACCGCCACCGGCATCGGACAGTGTGTTACCACGGTGAACAGTGACTGTGACCCGCCGAACTCGTGTGCGGGTTGGACTGTAGTGGCCTCCCGACGCGATAAGAAACGGCAAAAAACGGGAAGCCCATCGCAGCGGGATACCCTAACCGCAGGTGAGCCGAGCAAGTCTCTCTCGGCTTCAAACGCTAAGTTGAAGGAGGAGCGTAGGTGCGAACAGAAAGCGCAGTACGTTGCCAAAGTGAACGCTAATATGGCAAAGTCAGCCCGTATGCCTACTTTCGCCAAAAAAGACAAGCACCGCGTGGTTGTTAGGCCTCGCGGAAAACTCGTAGTGAGTGCCACCAAAATGACCACGCTGCGCACAGCCATCATAACAGCGGCTAACGTTAAGATCGAAGAAGCGGACGACGATTCGTTTGCGCCGAACGCCGCCCAGAACATTATAGTGCTGAGCACTCCTAGCGAAGCCAGATCATTTCGCTACGGATCAATCCGTAATATCACGGTGGAGAAACGCACGTATGAAACGTTTGCGTGTAAGAGCACCCCAGACAACACCTCACGGGGTGTAATAAGTGGAGTGGGCAGAGAGGAACCCGAGGAACAGATCACTCGGTTCCTAGTGAACAAGCATAACCCCACCGTTATGGCCGCACACCGGCTCGGAAATTCTGAGTCGGTGGTAATTCTATTTGAAGGAAACAAAGTACCGCGCTACGTAAAGTATGGCGGCTTTGTCACGAAGTGTACGCTGTACAGACAGCACCGTGAGGTCTGCACTACATGCGGCCAGATAGGGCACAGAAAAGATGTGTGCCCAACTCCGAAAGCTAGGGTGTGCTTCGCTTGTGGTAGAAAGAACCCAGGAGAAGACCATGCAGGATACTGCAAACCAAGATGCAAGTTCTGCGGCAGCTCCCACGTCACGGGCGCGGGCAAATGCAAGAACAAATTCAAAACGCCGCTACAAATCAAGCAGCGGCAGAGGATAAAACAGAACACCGAAACTATAACCGAGATGGCGCCCGGGGTGGCTGCGCTTTCTAGAAGATTCGACTTCCCGGAGCCGGGAGCCAGCGGCACACGTCACGAACAGAACGGCGTGGCGAGCCGCGATAGAAGCAGAGCGGAACCGGAGGACGTGAAGTGGCCTGACGTCACCTCCGGAAGACCGAAAGAAGCGCGTCCGCCAAGACCGGCACCGCAGTTGCAAGCGCACCTGAGCCTGACAAACAAGTCTGGCGTCAATCGCGCGGCGATGACGCAAAAGAGCGGGGCCCCGAACAGAGCAGCAGCTGCAACGCTGAAGGAGCCTGGCAAGATGCCAAGCGGCGGTGGCTGCAGCGAACAATGCAAGAAAGAGACACGGGAGTTGATAGCTACCGTTAAGAAAATGGAAAAGGCGATGGAGGAACTCCAGACGGCGATGGTGGTGACACAGCTCACCATCAAACAACAACGAGGCGTCATCGACCAACAACGGGAAGCCATTAGAAGGCTTCAAGAGGGGGGATCAAGGAACGAAGCCAACAACAAGATGGCGACAGACGCCGATGAGGATGACAGCGGAACCCCAACGAACATCGCGGGCTACGCCTTTGTCAACACTACAACCCCTAAGACCTACCAATTCACCGCCAAAGCGAAGACTCCGACAAGGGCACCCATGGTTGCGGTGGCAAGAGGGTTGGAAGCACAACCCGAAGAGGAACTAGAAAGCGAAAGCAACGAGGAAAAAGATGATAGCGCCTCGGTAATCTCGGTGGCAGCTACAAACAACGGAGACAGGACCAAACCTCTCGGCTACGGGAGCTTCAGTAAGAAGATCGGTCGGAACGCGAGAGCTATAAAGAAATGGGGCAAGAGCTTTGAGGGCCTCGTGCAGAGAATCCTCACGAAATGCACCCAAGTCATCCAACAACAACTTGCGCAAACGATTCAGCTCCAAATCGAGCAAGCGCTAGAGAGGGCCCTGAGCCTCGAGAAGCTGCAGCCGCTAATTGGTGAAGCGGTGCATCAATATTGCCAAACACAAAAGGCTCTCCCTCATAATGGACAGCAACAATAAGATCAAGATCTGGCACTGGAACGCCAACGGGTTCCGGTGCCAAAAAGCAATCCTACAACAATACTTGAGATCACTGGCACCGACGGCTCGCCCGGACGTGATAGCGGTCCAAGAAACCCACACCGAAGACACGCCGACGCTGCCAGGGTATCGGACACACGCCTGCGCCCCGTCCGCTCGCACATGCGGGAAGGGTGCGGCGCAGGGCGTGTGCACGTTCATCCGGAAAGGCATCGTCCACGTGAAACACCAACAGTTCCTGGGCAGCAGGGACACCGCCATCGAGCTGTGCGTCACCGAGCTAGCGATTAGCGGCAAAGGACGAGGAGCCCGGGGTGGAAGAAAGAAGAAGACATCAACCACCATCTTCATCGCTAACATCTATAGCAATCCAAGACATGGAAAGCAGAAATTCAAAACTCTCTTCCATAAGATCAAGAGCGCCACATGACAAGCACAGAAAGACCTGGCCACGAGAGGAGACGCTGCCGCGGTAATATGCGGCGATTTCAACGCCCAACATCGAGAGCTCAGCTACACGACCACCACATCCAAGGGAAGGAACCTTCTCGAAGACGCCGGCGAAGCCAAGTTGACGTTACTAATCAATCCAGCCCATCCATCAAGGATCGGAACATCGGCTGCCCGGGATACAAATCTGGACCTCACCTTTGCGATGCTGCCCGAAGGTGGCACCGCGAAGTGGAGGAATACGGGAATTAACCTGGGCAGCGATCACTTCAAAATCGAATTACCGCTGGCTCATCTCAACGGAAACCCGAACCACGGCAAAACATCGAAGCACAAACTCGTCGACTGGAGCAAGTTCCGTAACACAGAACTCGGCGAAGTCGACAATACCAACGAGTGGTCAGCGAAGCTGCTGGCGGTAACAGAAGGGGCCACCGAAGAGATCCATGCACCCGAAGAAATCGAAACCATGGACCCGAGACTAGCCCACCTCCTCGAAGCCAGGCGCTCGCTCCAAAAGCGTTGGCGGCGGCAAAGTCACAACAGAAAGCTACGAAAGAAGATCGCAGAACTCGGCCGAGAGATCGAGCGCCACAGCAGGCAGCTCTGCTCACAGCAGTGGTTTGCACTCTGCAGCCAGGCTGATGGGCAGCTTCACCGCGGCGGCACTTGGAAACTCCTCAGGCAACTGATGGATGAGACCAAGAGCTGCCAATACCAACGTACACGCATGGCCCAAATCCTACACAGCACCACTCGTCAACTGGGCAAAGAGGAGATGTTCAAGCGACTCAACGAGTGCTACCTCCCCATCACCAGTCGCGAAGACCACCCAGACTACGCCGGCCAGCCGAACCCCCACCTCGACCGAGATCTAGAGGAATGGGAAGTGAGGCAGGTGGCGCAGGACCTGAACTGTCGTTCGGCCGCCGGACCCGACAGAGTTACAAACAAAGCTCTACGCAACCTGAGCGACTCAGCCATCACATCACTGACACGCTACTACAATGAATGCTGGCGTAACGGCAAGCTGCCCAAGGCCTGGAAGACAGCAAAGACGATCCTGCTCCCAAAACCAAACAGGCCACCGGGTATAGAGGGCCTGCGTCCCATCTCGCTCACGTCCTGCGTGGGCAAGGTCCTGGAGCACGTTCTTAAAACCCGGTGGAACCGTTACATGGAAGCGCACAATGTCTACCCGGACTCAATGCTTAGCTTCCGGGCCAAGTTGGGAACGCAAGACGCCATGCTCCTGATCCAACGAAAAGTCCTTGACCCACCGGGCGGGACTCCAAAGAATGACAACCGAGCGATCTTGGGCCTGGACCTGCAGAGCGCCTTCGACAACGTTAGACACTCGTTGGTCCTGGCTGAGGTGTCCCGCCTGGGGCTGGGCGCAAGATCGTACAACTACATCAGAGCCTTCCTCTCTCGCCGCACGGCCAGGCTGGAGGTGGGAGGAACGAAGCTCGAAGAACGAGAGCTGGGCAGTGTCGGGACCCCACAGGGCTCGGTCATCTCCCCGTTCCTGTTTAACATTGTCATGATCGAGGTGGCCAGACGTCTGGAGGTGCTGGGCCCGGGGATCCGACACTGCCTCTACGCCGACGACGTAACCATCTGGGCCATGGGTGGAAGCGACGGAAACATCGAGGCGGATATGCAGGCGGCGGTGGACGCCGTGGAGTCCGCACTCTCGAGCACGGGCTTGCGGTGTTCGCCACAAAAATCACAGCTACTCATCCTGCCACCATCTGGGAGGCACAGAAAGAAGGCAAGTCGAGAGGCGGCCGAGAACATCATCGTGCGCACCAGTGACGGTATGCTGATCCCGCACGTCCCGGGGCTTCGAGTCCTGGGGATGTTCGTGGACGGCACCCAAACCAACACCACGGCGGTCAAGAACATCACAACCAAGATGGGCATCGCAGCGCGCCTGGTCAAGCGAATGTCATCCCGCTACCGGGGCATGAAAGAGAGGGGGCTTCTGCGTCTGCTGCAGGCTTTCGTTATAAGCCACGCGGCATATGCGGGGGCCTTTCACCGCTGGACCGGCGCGGAACGAGCCAAGATCGACGCTGCCATCCGGAAGGCTTACGCGGGGGCTCGTGGGCTCCTACCAGGCACAAAGACAACGGCCTTGCTGTCTCTGGGAACACACAACACGCTTTCGGAGATCAGCGAGGCCCAGAGAGCTTCGCAGCTGAGCCGCCTGAGCAACACAGCCGCGGGCAGAGGATTACTCGATCGGGTGGGATTATTACCTCCTGGAGAACGCCCGGGAGCAGGACCGGACGGGGAGCTAGAAGAAAAAGTCCCCCTGAGCGATGAGGCAGCGAGGAAGATCATTGTCTACCCGCTGCCAAAGAACATGGACCCAGAAAGGGATGCGGGCAGGCGAGCGGCGAGAGCAGCGGCGCTGGCCCGTCAACATCAGAGAGACGAGGGCGCAGTCTACGTGGACGCCGCAAGATATCCGGGAAGACGCAACGCCTTCGCGGCAGTGGTGGTCAGCGCTACTACCGGTAAACTACTAACAGCAAGCACTGTGCGCGCTCAAACAGCCGGCCAGGCAGAGGAGGCGGCGATAGCCCTGGCCACAGATAGGCCGGGCACGCGCACGGTGCTAAGCGACTCAAAACAGGCAATCAGGAATTTCGCCCGAGGCATGGTCTGGCGGAACACGGAGCGGCTAGTGACGTCCATCGCGGCTTCGCGGGCTGCTCGCGGCGCCGCTACAGGGCCAACCATCGCCCTCAAATGGTTCCCAGCCCACATGGGACAACTGGCTCCCGACATTGAGAACCACAACGAGGAGGTGGACGCTGTGGCACGTGGCGACCACTTGGGGTTCTTTAACCTGCACCCAAATCTGAGCACACGGGCCTACAGCATTGCCACCTTCATCGGAAACGCAGCCGCCGCAGCCGGGATTCGATCCCACGACCTGCGGGTCACCTTAGCCACTAGACCACCGTGGCGGGGCAATTGTTGCTGCCTAAGTCATTGCACTTGAAGGCGGAAGGGCATTGACACTGACAACTTGTCAGACTATGTAGAAACTTTCACAAGCGCGGCTGTAGACTGGGAGTTATGTGCTTCTTAGCCTTGATATATAAGTCAATAAAGATTCGATTGTTCTTGAAAGCCCGCTTGGATCCCATTTTTTTTTATTTGCAGCAGAAAAGCTCCCACAAAAAACAGACAGGCCTCCGAGTATAAGCTGAGTGGGTAGATTGTACACATGCAAGGTCTCTTGAATATGCACTATAGTCGGTGACAACCCAAAAACAAATATAAGCTCTACCTACGAGGCCGCATTGCCATTGTTTTCCATGCCTCCACGCTACAAAATAGTTCCCAAACAATGGAAATAATTTTCACACATACAGCGACTACCTCGCAATACTTCATTGATATTTAAATAAAGAAACCAAATCTCCATGAAAAATCTTGAGATGGCACAGAGTTCAGCGTGAGCTTGGCAACATATTTTTTGTTTATATCGCAACCCCCTACCCTCGCTCATCTCTGAGTCCACGAAGAAGCAATGTATATTTCTCGAAGGCCGCGTTTTTGCGCAGTTCCTTTGGTCAACGTTTACAGATACCAAAGGTTGCCTATCGTCGTACTAAAACAAACAATGCCACAGTTAATGTAATGTTTAAAATAAAAGAACTGTCATTTTGTGGTTTTACAAAATGAAGCAGGAGCCCTAATCACATTTCATAAAGTTGTTCCAATTTTTTATATTTTTGACGAAACTTATGCTGCCAGGTTTCTTCTGTGTTTTCTCAAACTATGAGAGGTCTCCAATTCAATATAAACATGTTATCGCTACGTAACACAAGAGGCAAAATGAAAAAAAAAACGTTAGACAAAGAGTAAAAATTCATAAGATATTGTCAAGTATAATACAACACCCTAAAAGGAAATGTTATTTTTTTTTTCACTCAATAGTAGTTTTAGCGGCATCGCTTCAGTAACTATCACAATCGATGCAGAGACAAGTGTTTACGCAATGGGCACTTCAACTTGGCACACAATTCTGAGCCGGGGGAAATCAGTTGCATTAAGATGACGCACCGGCGCCAATAAAGACACATCAAATAATCCCCCCCACACCCACCCACTGGATGACCGAAATTCGTTTTATAATGCATACCCCACTGCATGTTCTCCCCAACTGGTTTGTTTATTTTCGTACTGCGTCACGCCATAACAGGCTCTGTTGAATGTTTTTTCTCATGCCACATCACACTTACATCACTCATATGGGAGCAAAACACCGCACATATCGCAAATGCTCACCAAGATTCCCAGGTTGCGACAACCAAGTAACACATACACACACGCGCATGAGGCAACACTGACGTAATGGCTTTTGTGGGCGGTAAATCACAGATGTGCACATTTCACAAAATACAGACACGCACATTCAGACTTCACCTTCAGCTTCCTGCACAGGAATGGCCACGACAACAGTCGTCGACAGTAATCACCCTCATACAATATACCAGCAAAGCTCCTGAAGAGGGGCTTTAATGCTTGGTGCATCCGAGCGATGCAGAGAGTAGATGCCATGTTGCAGCTTCACGCTGCCAAAACAACGAAATGCAATGAACTTCAGGCGCTTCAGTGCACTTCAAACACTGCAAAATCACAAATGTCAGCATCGGATGACAGTCCACGAGGATGATGTTGAGGGCGAGTTGATAAAGCAGCTGCTTCTTGATGAAAAAAAAAAACATCACAGGCTAGAAGACTCTATGATCACAGGGAAACATAATTTCATCTTGGTGCAGCGGCACTATAGCCACCATAGTGGCACATTGACCCTTGTCGTCAATGGTTCATCGCGACTGTTACGTCGTAGTAAAGAGCAGCAGCAGTTGGATGCGCATAATACGAATGGAAGTGGTGCACTTTACTTTTTATTCCTAGCTTGTCACCGACTATAGTAGCTACATACACACAAACACGCACATGCACACACATACACACCATAGACACACACACACACATGCACACACACACACACACACACATATATATATATATATATATATATATATATATATATATATATATATATATATATATATATATATATATATATAGTCCAGTAGATCCTCCGTGAGCGGTTACAACGTGGTTTATTTCGACGTTTCGGCCTAGAAACATCGAAATAAACCACGTTGTGACCGCTCACGGAGGATCTACTGGACTATATGCAATGCTACGGCCACTCAACCACCATGCCTGCCTATATATATATATATATATATATATATATATATATATATATATATATATATATATATATATATATACAACCGCTAAAGGGCCTGTCATTGTCTGTGTCGACTGTCTCAAAGAGATGACGAGCGAGCAAACGTACAAATTTGTTAATTTTGTACATCTGATGTCTGTCCCGTCGTATGCCTACCGAATATCCGTGGTTACTTCGGCTGCCTAGTGATCTCTGTTTCAAAGCTCTATGCAGGAGGGACAGCAATGTTGCACAGACGTGTCAGTTGTCCACGACAGTACACATGTTAAACTGTTTGCTCACTCCCCCATAAATTTCACATGTGCATAGTATAGATAGAATTTCACTATAGATTCCACTGACTGCTATATTTAATAGCATTACTTTCCTGTTTTGTCTCAAGTATGTGCCACATAGAGCAATGTTCAGCACAAAGAATATCCAGCAGGAACTCACTACTCGGGAATAGTTATATATTGACAATGATAGTATTCTTTGCGAGTGCTTAAGCCCACATACTACTGGTTAGCCCTAACTGCAGTGTTGGAATCAACAATCTAAACATGCAGGCACAAGATGTTTAAATGAGAAATACAAACAGCGTAAAGCAGGGATCAACAACCTGCGGCCCATGGCCCACATGCCACCCACAGTATATGTCAGAACACTTCGTCCACTTATCACTTCCAGGGTTCATGCTCGTTTACATGCCGAAAATTCATGGGTTTTCAAGGACTTTCAAGGCTATATGTGTAAGTTTTCAAGGACCACAATGTCAGTTAGAAACCCGATTAACACATGTTCAGGGGATGAAAGAGGCTTGGAATAACTAATACTAATCAAAAAAGGGTACCATCGCTAAAGCAGACGTCGAAAACATCTCTCTAATGACATTTTCTTTCTGCACAGATTTCAATCATAGTGGCTTAGAGTTGCATAAATAAGCACTTTAAATATAAGATGCAAACTTTTATTCAAATAGAATCGACTAAAGAAGAGTTATTATGCAATGCTTTGTAGCATTTCTTGATTTTTCATATCAATGTCCACCATCTCTCCTGCTGCTTGGTCTTAGCTATCTTCCTAAGGCTGTTTGACTTCGTTATGCATCTTAGGTTTCTAGTTGCCTCTGCCTTTTCTGCATATGAGTCTGCTGTAGCTGTTACTTTCTTCACAGAGGCTTCTAGCTTCGGTTTCTTTTTTTTTTTGTAAGAATTTAGGCCTTTTCTTCAATGCAACATTTTTTTTCTCATCCTCTTGCTCTTGTCTTTTCAGAGTTTCTAAAAATGCACAGTGTTGGCTCATCACAAAAGCTACCAATGACCTCTTTTGTGATGAGCACATAACATATACCACCTGCTACATTTACAGCATCACAAATAATGTGCTCTATGATGTGCAAGAACATTCATTAAAAAAACAATAAATTTCAAGAATTTTCAAGGATTTGCGAAAAATTGCAGCACTTTCAAAGACTTGGAAAGTAACTTTTCGAATTCAAGGGTTTTTCAAGGGTCTCAAGAACCTACATGAACCCTGTAATTCCTATTTGAAGGCCGACATGGCAATTTTGGCTTCAAATAGGATTTTATTTTAAGAAATTAACAGCATATCATACATGATAACAGTTCTCAGCACTACATACATCTGCAAACAAACTTTCACAAGCATCACGTTTGCAACTAATGTCGTATCACAGTCTGCCGGTGAACAGCTTTGATGTAGATTTTGACGAGGTAAGAGTATCCTACACAACAGTAACATTTAAAGAACTTCCTTTTTTTTTTTTCTTGCAACCAGTGCTAGCAGAGGTACTTGGGCTAGTTGGTAGAAACTCATTATCGTAAAATGAGGTTATCTTGTGACTGATTTCGCATGTTTTCCTTCCCTTGCTAGAGAATTATTGAATGAATAATGGCACAATGTTTCTAAAACCTTCCTTTGCAGAACTGAATGTTCTACAAATGTGCATATTTATTACAAACAGCTATATCCAGGTCAAAAGCTGTCACAATATTGCCCCATTGTGTTGGGTAACTTTGTGACAACATTGTTTTTGGCTGAATAGAGAAAAAAAGGCTGGCACAAAGTTGCACCACCAAAATATTATTTGAGTTATCCACAATTGGTTTCTGCTCTAGCATCGTTACAATGCTATGAAAACTTATTCATACATGTACCTCCTCAATCAAAATCTTTTACCTCAAGGATGCCCGATTTTCCTATAGGCCTAGGGGATTCAATTGAGTACATAATTTCTTCTTTTGAGTACAAAATTGCATCTTTGTGGTCTGGCCATCTCCAATTCTTTTGGGTCCTCTTCATAGTGCTGATGATGTGCCCGTCAGGTTCGATTGCCGTCACTCTTCCCGGGTAACGTTGTCGTTCGAAGTTTACTACGATGAAGTCATCCTTCTTGAAGATTCTTCCTCCGGAACCTGCACCCTGGGAGCTCGAGACATTGCTAGTATTTGGTATCATGGAAGTGGTATGAGTGTCTGTTTCAGATAGGTTGTCAAGAGTTCCGGAGAGTACCTCGGAATCACTTGTACCTCCTTCCGACCACTTTCTTGTCGCTGTGCTGATCACCTGAAGACGATACCTTGTCACTGCTTTCTTCTGTGTTGTTGCCCTCAAGAGGAAACCTCTCCCAAGGTCATTTAGCTCTGATACCGCAGGAAGAACTGGCCTTCTTTGGGTAACCTTGCGACAGTTGGCGTGTCACAAAGTTACCCCGCAAAGTATCAACATTTCAGTTTCCTTTCTATAACCTTAAACAAGCATGACTTGATTATATTTATATTACAGTTCATTTCAGCCTACATAACAACAATCACAAGTAGATACCAATTTTCGCTGTTTCGCTCATCCCAAGTAACCACGGATATCCGTCGGCTGTCCGCTATGAATCCAAAGGTCGAAAAATTCGGATATCCAGAGCGGACACAGCACGGACATTCGCTGGACGTACAAGGAAGGTCCATTGACGGGATGTACTAGGTGGCTTTCTGGTGGATATCCGAACAGGATTTCAGTCGGATAGCCAGTTGCGAATGTCCACTGGCTATCCATCAAAGGGCCCCAAAGAACACATGAGAATTGAAATTAGTTTTGGAGTACTGCAGTGCATGAGCATATCCTATGCTCGCAGTCATCAGAAATTTTCTAAATCTTGTGATAATAGTGGGGCCTTAATTGCGTATGGTGATCCGCAAGTGATCTGCTTTCAGATCTAGAGCTCATATCTCCTTGTATAGCGGCCGGAGTAGTGGCGAATGTGTGTATCTGTGAGCAGACAGTTTCCGTGGATGGCATGAGCTGACTCGCATGCCGATTCCCAGGCCAACACACACGCTGGGGAAACCAGAAACCCTTCAAGGATGAGGTATTGTTTTTTTTTTTAATTTTCACGGCATTCTGAACTGAATGCGACGGTTAGTTGAAACGTAAAGGTCGCGGGATCAAATCCCGGCGGCGGCGACTGCATTTCCGATGGAGGCAGAAATGTCGGCCCGTGTGGTCAGATTTGGGTCACGTTAAAGAACCCCAGGTGGTAGAAATTTCCGGAACCCACCACTACGTAGGCGTCTCTCATAATCATATGGTGGTTTTGGGACGTTAACCCCACATATCAATCCTATTTTGAAACGTAAAAAATATAGCATCTAGTTCAGGGTTTTTTAAGGCATGTGCACTTTTTGTCAGGGTTAAAAATATATGTGCTCGTATAATTTATGTTGTATACTGTGCATTGCTTGTAGTATATCTTGCACTTATCTTACTAGTTTTTGTCAGTCGAAAGTGACCAACAGTTTTAAAAATAATTGTTCCATGAAATCAATTAAATTTTTTTATCCCATTGACCACTATAGCAAAAGATATACAATGAAACCATACACTCAATCTATCACTAAATAGACTAACTTTTCACTGCTGAACGTTTATTACAAATCACGTGTAAGAATACTTTAGGTAAATAAATGCCACGGAGCGAGCGCAACCCGACAAATGTAATAGTTACATGCGGTACACCACGGAGGAAGGTGATACACACGGTGCTAGCGATGACACTGCTCTTGCGTCGCAAATGTCTCTCTCAAAAACTGAAACATGTCACAAAAACGGCGTTTCCAATTTAGGTTATTTGATAATAATTATTATCAAAAACGGTTGTAATACACCGCCTAATTGTTAAATATTATAAAGCTACTTTAACGACGTTGTTTATATTGACGGTGATCTATCCAAACAGCGGAGAAAAAAAAAAAAGTTTCGTTTGGCGAGCCATCGCCCAGTCAAGCCAAGCCACTGAATTTGTTTTGTTAGTCCTGTGGATAATGGCGGCATGCTTGTAGTGCCAGTGCAGATACGATTGTATTTTCTTCCCCAGCCACGGAGGTAAGACAGCTACATTTATTTATTTATTAAGATTACAGTCAAAGACTTCAGAACTTCGTATGAGTACTACAATGTGTTTCCGTCGCAGGTGCCAGCATGCCTAAAGCGAAGGAAAAGTCTTACACGCGCAAGAAAGCGTCATTGCAAACAAAGGCAATATTTCGGGATTTCGGATTTCAAGCCGGCAGCCAGCCGTCAACGTCTGAAGGAATCGGGAACTTCGAACAATGCAGTAGTGCGTGTGGTACACTACGCGCATGCAGTAACACATGCTGTGCCAGTGAGTGTGCGAGCATTTGCGTGCCTGGGACTGACGAAAACACTGCGGCTACATCAGCAGCTACTCAGGCGGATTGCTGCAGCTCGGCGCCCCCTGAGGGCAGTTCACCTTGCGTCACCGAAAGTGACTCAACGGACACATCGCCTACAAAATGTTCACTCTGTTCGTCCACCGGAGCATCGCACACTGAACCCGAAGGCTCGCCAATGCAACTCAGCGATGTGCCTTCTCCTGTAAGCGGAGTCCCGGAGGTACTTGTTTGTTCATTTTCCACTGATGCATTGTCAAAGCACAAAGATTTTGTTGTGTCACTGCGCAGTTGGGTCATCAAAGAAAATGTTACTCATACAGCTTTGTCCTCTCTTCTAAAAATTCTCAAGGTCAGTACTTTCGATTCTTCATCTCTGCCTAGCGACGCTCATACTCTTCTCGCCATGCCTAGAGATACACAGCGTGCACCTGTTGTCAGTTCAATGGTACCGGGACATTACTGCCACGTTGGGCTACAGAAAAGCCTCGAGAATGCTTTGTCAAAAGCACGTTATGAAGGCAGTCATGTTTCTCTTGCCTTTAACATTGACGGGCTGCCAATTTCCAAACGCTCCACCATGCAGTTGTGGCCCATACAGTGCATGATTCGTGAAGATCGAAGAATACCACCCTTTGTAGTTGGAATTTTCACAGGCCCAGGAAAGCCTGCTTCAGCCAATGAGTTTCTCAACAAACTTGTCAGTGACCTGCAACAGCTTCTTTCCCAAGGAATGATTTTTCATGGGCACCTAATTGATGTTTTTTTGAAGTGTTTTGTTTTGGATGCCCCAGCACAATCATTTGTGTTTCAGATTAAAGGACATACAGGTTATTCTGGGTGTCCTAAGTGCACAGCTGAGGGTACATACAGAAACAGTCGACTCAGCTTCCCTACTACGTCATCCACTTTGCGTACGAATGATTCTTTCAGGCGTCAGATTGACTCTGACCATCACCGGGGCGCATCAGTATTAACATCACTGCCCATATACTGTGTGACCTCTGCACCACTGGACTATATGCACCTGTTGTGTTTGGGGATTGCGAAAAAGCTGCATAATGCTTGGCTAAGTAGTCCTTTAGACATAACGCCTTGGGCCTGCAAAGCGCAGACAATTCTCTCACCTTAATGTGTTGTTAGCACCATATGTAACGAAAGGTGCCCTGCATCATTGGCCGTGAATTCAAAGTAAAAGAAAACTTGTATGAGAAGCCATTTATTTCTGGCACCATTGATGTTTTTGTGGTTTCACAGCTTTCTGGTGTTAAATGTTGGCCATTAATAAATGTATGCAAGGTTGCTAGGTTACCCTGGCACGGAAAATTTGTTACTATTCCACTGCTTCATCTGTCTTGAGGGCACTAAAAGAAGAATTGATTGCATTTAGGATAGATTACCCTTCAACAGTTTTTGACACACCGCTTTGTTATGAAGAGATGCTTTGTTTTCTTAAAGGGGAACTCCGGTGCATTTTCGACCATACTGAGATAATGCTGTTTTCAAATAGTATTGACAATCCTGCAAAGGCTAAGGTGGTTAATTTTGCCCAGGTACTCGTCAGTAATTTTAATTAAGCAATAAGCGACAAGTCAAAACAAAGACCAAAATGGGAAGCTGCTCTGTCATTCATGGTGGGTATCAGATGACGTCTCGAGAATTCGTCGCTGATGACGTCACGAGATCGGCTACACCCAGCCACGGCTTGCTAGGGTGCACACATAGCTCACATTCCTCTTCTGATGCGCGAAAAGCAAGTTGGCGATATCGACGCAGAAGCAAGCTGTGCCAGAGCGTCTGAACTTACTAGTGACAAGTTCAGCAATGATTGCAGCTACTATCTCAGCGCAGAAGCATCGCTTTTTGATTTCGACCCGCCGGCGCGTGAAGCATCTGACATGCCCCGAATCGATTTTCTTGTTGCTCAATATTGTAAGACCGACATCAATGATGACGAACACGTTGTATACAGCTGACAAAACTGAACTGTGCTAGCGTTGTCGCCTCGTAGAAGAAAGCGCACGTTGCATCTGTCTGCCGGGGAATGTAGGGTTTTCCAAAAAGAGTAGGCCCTTAATTACGTCACATGCACAGGGTGGCCTGCGTTTACTAGTGTGATTGCAGAATCGGCTACTAATTTTAAAAGTTGTTTTCCAAGAAACTGAATGACGTAGGGTGCATAATTTGGCACATATTATCACGGTACCAATGAAAACACATGTTTAAAGTTTTATTGAAATCAGTTAATATTGAAAAAACGCCGGAGTTCCCCTTTAAGTGGTTGTTACATGAAAGTTTTAATTTGTTGTTTTCTTGCGTTAAATGATATGTGGGCTTTAACATCCCGAAACCACCATATGATTATGAGAGACGCCGTAGTGGAGGGCTCCGGAAATTTCGACCACCTGGGATTCATTAACGTGCCCCCAAATCTGAGCACACGGGCGTACATTTCCGCTTCCATCGGAAATGCAGCAGCCACAGCCGGGATTTGATCCCGCGACCTGCGGGTCAGCAGCTGAGTACCTTAGACACTATACCACCGTTGCGTTAAATGTTAAGCCAAGCCCTGCTGATCCTAGAAAATAAGTGTAAGTGCTCCCTGAAAAAGTAATTACAACATGTTATTAAAAACTAGTCTTGGTTCCTACTGTACTCTCAAGTCGCGATATGAGCTCTTCACATGCTGGAGCAAGAAATTGTGATGTTCCCATGGCCTGGCGAGTATCCTGTATGATGTCGCCAGAATTAGTACTGTAGCCTGACGTCAAGCTAGTGTCGATGTCGCGAGGTGCACCTTGGGAAAATTGGCTTTACTAGTACTGAGGGAAAAATGGCACTAAGTTGGGACGAAGAAAGAATGACCGCACAACACTGAAAAAGAATTGTGTGTGTGTCTATTACACGGGAAAATATAGAGCTGCAAAAACAAATAGTACTACAACACTTGCTCATAAACATGAAAAGCAAGATGAATCTCTCACGAGTCAAAATATCCAAAGTTAACAGCTCAGAAACATGTTCTCTTTTTCGAGGAGGGCAAGTGGAGGCTCACTGACACACGTGTCCTTTCTTCCTAATAAGGAAGGCTTCGTTGATTTCGCACTCGATCTTGTTACGATATCGTGAAAGCATCTTTCAATTATGGAAGAGCTGGGTGCAGCTGCACGAGGAACAATGGGCTGCTAAGGTGCTGCTTGTTGAAGTCTTGAGATTGAACGGGTGCTCATTCAGGTGATTGTTCAATTATTGACTGGTCTGTCCAGCATAGGTGTAGCCACATGACAACGGAATGTTGTAATACATTGTTAATGCATTCCTCGTACTGTGTCCTGTGCTTCTTTATGCACGCATGCTCTTTGGGGTTACTTTACTTTTTCGCATAGGCTGCCGAGAAAGCCTTACGCTTGCTTAGCTAACGATCTTGAGTGCATGGCTCGCACCGCGTGCGTAAGGGATGGCGGAAATTTTTTGTCTTGTGCTGGGTATTTCCTGGTGCTTTGCTCAGCACAGGAAAGACAATAAATTTTTGTCGTCTCTTAGGTACATAGTTTGAGTCATGCGCTCATGCAAATCGTGTATCAACTGGCCCTTCAAGACACCCTTCTGGCTTTAATTCCAAAATAATCTATCTCGGCATTTGCTGTACTTCACACTTGCTCCGAGCTATCTCTATACACAGGAGATTTGTAGGGCAGAGTAAACTGTCCTTCAAAAAAAAAATGGTGGCACTACCCCTTTAATATGACAGTTATTTGGTCACCATATTGTGCTAGCAGTGAAACGAAACAGCCACTATTGTGCAATAAACATTCACATTCTCCAAAGATAAAGAGGTGTATTGGTTGTGCTTGAATTAAAACTGATGTCTATGTGAGGACTGTTCATAGTGTTTAAGAGATATCCATGTCATAAGGGTATCTTAATTGTCCCATTGCATTGTTCTATGTAGAGCTCTAAAATGCTTCTGGGCGAATGACAGTTTTATGTATGATTAATGTTTATTGTACTTAATAAACAATAAAACTGTGTCATCCATTTTCAGCATGTGATGGAATTGAGCCCTGTGCTTTCCATGATGTGAATTTGTCTTATACATTTTTTTGGTATTTCCCATTTCATGTTTGTTTTTGAATTTTTGCAACAGTCATATTTGTCGCCTGTTCTGCAGTATTGTATTGGAATGGTGTTTTGCATCATACTGGATTTTGTCAGTTTTTAACTTAAACCTTTTTTATTTCTTGCTAAATGTTCTTGACATTTTTTGTTTGTACCAAAGCTTGTGTCTTTATGACCCTGTAAGTTTTAATTTTGATATTACAAAATGAAATAATCACAGTTAACTTCTTTCATTGTATTACCTTCACTGCTAGAATTGTGTGGAGCTGTGCTTCTATTCTCATCATTGTGTTCACACTTCAACTTGAACATCGTACTTGATTTAATTAGTGTTTGCTTAATTTATTTATTCATTATTACTAGAGTACATGATTTGACCTAATGATAATAAACATTTTATTGCATCTGAGACCTTGTGTGAGCCCAATCTTCTTACGCTTTAGCACTTGTTCCTGGGCTAGTTGATGCCTAAGTTTGCCAAACATATGTTATTCTGTTTTATCGATGGTAAAAGCTTGAAAACAAATAAGCTTCTAAGCATGCACAGTGGCATGAAAGTTCGCTGTACTCTTTCACGTCGCTGTGCATGATTGTTTTTTCTAGCTTATACCATCAATAAACAGCTGGTAATTGGCACTCCGGATCCCTGGTCGTCACCTTATTTGTGTCCATGAATCTTGTTTTAATTTAGCATTGCACCAGAAATAATTTTAGCGCTTTGATATTTAATCTGCAGTAAAAGGGTTCTTGTGAAAGACGTTCAAGCATCAATTGCGAGTGCACAAAACCTCAAGGACCCTCGATATTACCACACACACACACACATATATATATAGCTAGGTATTTGTGCTCACTCAACATCAGCCTCGGACAGGCCGCATGGACATTCAAAGGACCATTAGGGGGTAGATTATTTATGCACAATGAATAAGAAATCAATATACATATCTATTATGAACATATATGTACCTGTGTATATGTATAATATATCCCCCTGATGGTCCTTTTAATGTCCGTGTCGGCTGTCCGAAACGGATGACGAGCGAACGTACAAATTTGTTACCTTTGTACATTCACAGTATGTCCATTGGACGTACATTGTACGTCCGCGGATATCTGATGGATGTCCGGAATATCCGAGACGGACGTCCCGACGTATTCCTAACGGATATCCGTGGTTACTTGGGATGGGGACGGGTTGAGCACACAAAGTTTTCGGTTCTTCAAGAATGCGCGCCAAAACACTATTCAGCATGTCGGCGCCTAGAGTGGCTACGCAGCATAGGAACTTTGACTGGCTTCCGCTAGGTCACTTGGCATGTTAGGCGAACTTTTTGAGCGGCCTATTGCTTTTCTGCGGCGCCTGGTCGAGGCATGAGATTTAAAATACAGAAACCCGAGTGGGTGTCATGGAGTAACCCCTACAGTCACAAAGTAACCCCATTTTACAGTATGAAACAACAGCACTAGACAAGACATGGACAAAGGAACACACAACACAGGTGCTCACTTCCTCACTTCTAGTTCAGAGTCAGCACCTGTGTTGTGTATTTTCGGGTCCATGTCCTTTCTATTGCTGTGGTTCTTTCATAATTTAACATGCATTTGTAATGACATGCATACTGGAAATAAATGCGATTTCTATTTTAGTTTCGTATGTTATTAATTTACCAAATTTTTCCTCTTGGCTTTTGAACACCCACCGATTTGACCTGTTCGGCCCCCGCCGTGTTGACTTCATGCAACTCAGCCCTCCACCTAAAGAGGTTGCCAAACCATGGCTTAAAGGATTAAGTACCTACTCTACGAAAAACCCACAGCATTCGGCATAAAAGATTGGAACATTGGGCTTAAAGTTTGCCACTGTCACATGTATATAAAGCAAAACCAGCAATGGAAACACCTAGAAATGTTTCCATCACAATGTCGAGTACAGTAGACCACTGTTATGGAATGGGCACCTATATTCCATTGGAGTTCTATTCCAGGGAATTGCAACTTGCCGTAATTCCGTTCTTTTCAATTCCTCGGAATTAAAAAACTTACCCATTTCCACTGAATGGCCAGGCAGGTTAATTCCAGTCTTACAATTTCTCAATGTAGGAAAGGCCTATCTTGATGTCCATGTATGTCCTCATCTGTGATTCGTTCGTGGCTCTATATACGTTGCTGTGATGCGCACTTGCCATGTTAATTGTATTAAGTAATTAGTGACCACTAATTAATCTACATGGACAATTGCACTTTGCTTATTATCCTATATATATTTCTATTTTGAATTATGCTGATGTGGCAATGTCCATGCACATATAAATGCCCTTTAACTAAAATTCAATTGTGTATTAATTATTTGAGTCAGCACTATTCACAAACTACTTCGCCAACTAGCAAGTTTCACTAATAAGAATTTTACCACCTTCTCTTACTAGGAGGTTACTGTTTTTTATTACAAGAAAATGGTTATTATTTAGTTAGTGAGTAAGCAGGCTTTTTTTCTAAGAGTGCATGCTTACACAAATGATGTTTTAATATTGTTTAAGCTTAAATGCGTTATTGCTAAAAGAATGACTCAGGAAATTGTCACGTGGGGTTCGAGGAGGCACCACCTTGGTTACGAGGGATCGCCTGCTTTGGCTGGCTACCCGCAGGAATGCTCTGAAATGTCTATTTCCTCTCTGTACAGTTCCTCATGTACAACAATTCGTCGCACACACAATTCACACAACACACAGTTCATCGTGTACGAATGTGTGCTGTGCTGACCTACAGACCTTCGCAATAGTGTTTCAGGTAAAGGCACCCATTTGTGTAGGCAGGGGGAACAGTATTGCGAAAAAAACTGGGGAGGGGGGAGGCAATATGTGGCGAGACTGCACACAAGCTGGAATACGAAAGCTTGCAGTAAACACAAGCATCGCACCGGTGTTAATACGCATCAAAACTTAGAGAAGCACTTCTTTGAATAGGTGTCAGAGTCGCCGACAGCGGGAGAAGCAAAAACAAAGTGAAGGATGGCAGGCAGCGAGAGGGAAAAAATCACAAGGTGTAAGGTAGGTATGCCGCCACCGTATACATTGTACTGCAAGATGAACACCATGGCATAGAGCCATGCTTGCGCGAAGAATAGAGAAAAACTTCGGAGCAACACAGTCTTATAAGGACAGAATTATAGTAGGTGTGTTGCTTATAAATGTACCATGCTTGCAATCAGCCAAGCCTTTTTAAACTACTCCTTTATAGTTAAATTCAAGGGTCCGACTTACTAATGCTAATGTTTGAAAAATAGCACGTCAACAAAAATGTGCTCTATTTTCTGAAAAATATGCAATGATATTCCAATTGCATTCTGTGGAAAATGCGCTTAATTCCCATTCCATGAAATTCCGTGAAAATGTAAAATGATTCCGGATCCATTCTAATTCCGGAGTGGCAACTCCACAACACTGCAGTATGCACGGTTCAAGAAAGCTTGTGGTTTCGTAAGAGCAGATAGGGCGATGCGCTGGGCACCTGGTGGTTTTCTCACAAATTATACAGTAGATCCAACCCACATTGTTGGAACAGAATCTGAGTCATACGTTTTAATGAAATGGTTGATGAAATATCATATAAGCAAATATAACTGGCATGGTGCTTCACACATGCATCTACATGCCTACCAAGCAAGACAGCTGGACATGGAGGCCCACACCACACAACCAACGTGGCTGTGCATTACTGCCTCTGGACTCAAACCACTGTGTTAGGACCTCATCTCCAGAATCAGCACTGTGTCTAGAGTGAGCCACTTCTGCAATTCTTAGGTGATAGACCAACCAAGCAGACATGCCAAACCAGAAACCCCAGAAAAAAGATCACAAAGTGATTTGTTTAATGTAAATGTGGTTTTGATGGTGTATTTTTGTCGAAGTGAGAATATTCAAAAACTAGGGTTTTTCTTCTGCATTATTTCTATAAAAAACAGGATTGGCAACCTGTGCACCAGTAAACAGGACTGGCCTTTATCCTTGATTGATATGTGGGGTTCAACGCCCCTAAAGGCCTTATAACCTGAAGCAACCTGGCTGAACCGAGCTATGGCACACCACGTCACTCTTGCTAATGGCATGGCGTTACAGGCGGCAGAAGTAACAAGGCTGTGTCAAGCACTATGTTTGTGTTAAACTAAAGCACAAAGCTAAAGTATAAAACTTCACAGCATCCCTTATGCATTCGCCTCAGACAACTGAAAGGTAAAAGCCATCCACGTTTCTTTTTCTCAGTCGATATACTGATCCTCCCCCTCCACCTCATTTGGTTTTGCACTGCCGCCACAACTGGCCCCCCCCTCTGACCAAGAGATAATGTCATGTGATTACGTGATGATGTAACAAATCTGGGCAATCTGACGTCATGATTACGACATATGGTAACATCATCACGTCATGATGATTTTTTGCAACAATCACGTTAACATCTCTGACACGAAACATCCGAGAGTCTATTTTCGAGTTTGATGAAGGCTTCTGGGGTTTCCACCTTTAAATTAGACGGGGTAGGTGGAGGTGCCTCCAACTGACAGTAGCCTAGGTACTGACTCTTAAAACTAGCCCTGCCTGTAAAGGCAGTCCATGTGGTCACATACATGACACTTCTAAGTCTAGTCCTGCATATGTGCTTTTAGGAAAAACAATAGAAGTATTGCAATTCAACTTTGTCACAAAACATCCCCATTGTGCCATAAACAGCAGTGCGGTTAGTGACTGCAAGCTGGAGCGCCAAAAAATATGGGTCGGCTGCTTAAAGGGCCAGTAAACAACCCCCGAGGTTCAAAAGTTGTTATAAAGAGAAATATGTGCACTTTTGCTATGTGAACATGCTGCCACAAGAATTTTGCTATTATTTTCTATATTGAGGAAGTTACAGGGGTTAGAATATCGGTTTCAGCTACTTTCAAATTTTTGCACAGCCTCCCCACCCTTCTCCCTCATAGGGAGTGGAAGGCGTAGCTCGTCGTAGCAACTAGTTTAGACGAATCGATGAGCTGCATGCTAGTCAAGTCACCAATTGGCAGCACTGCGTCACTGCATGTGAAAGGAGGATTGCTCAGGCATAGGAAAGAACCAAGGCAATTGTTTTTCAAAATGGAGGCTCTGCGGCGGGCAGTGCTGTAATGTTTAGAAAACGTGATCACTGCAGTCTATTCTACGAATTGTCGAGCTTTTTTTGGGAGAGTAAGAATAAAGTCAGAGCCTGTAGATAAGCCCTTTGACTTGTTTCAGTACTGCCCACACAAAACACAAAAAGAGCTTTCCCATAGAGTAAACACACTTGTTGGTTGCAATTACTCATGCCTGGAAATTTATTTTATTTGCCAAAGAATCCTAAATAACATCTTTAAAGCTCAGGATGACCGGTTGCGAGAGCTTTCTGGTATCCATCAAAAAAAAGCAGCATTTGTTTTTCCGCCGACCCGAACTGCTACCAAGATAGCGCCCCTGTAGGGAATATCCGCTTATTGAACGATCACGCTTGTTTGCATGATAACTGAGAGCTCTTTACATCTACTGCAACCATATCTACTACTACGCATGCACATGCTTGTTACTTGCCACGCAGAGATAGCAAGAACAACACATCAGGAACTAATGCATGGTATGCACAACGAATGCAGAACAGCTCTGCACAATCGCAGAACACCTAAATAACAGTGCATGATACGATATGCCGTCGTTCATGGTTTCCGCATGCCATGCATCAGCAGGATGCTTCTATGGATGGTAAAATCTACGAAAAGTTAACCAATTAAAGGGCCATAGTTCATCGATTGACTGTAATTCATTTTCACCTTTCAATTAACTGGATTAATTTATTAAAACTCTGTAATTATTAGACTTCAGCAACTGCCACCTCACACATGAGTGTGAGGCAAGCGACGTCGAGACATGGAAGCCGAATACAAATAATCTGTTCCACTACAGCACATACTTGCACGCTAGTAGAACAAGCCCAAAGCCATCTGCGACTCTACCTCATAAAGGCAGAAATGAACTTGCCCAGGTCTCTAGCACCCATCTCCAACACCTTGACTTGGTCGAGAAAGTACACGCTCCAACAAATGCAGCACAACTTAGCCATAGACAGTAATACACGCTAGTCTGTGTTTTATATCTCTTTTTCTCTTCATCTAATTCGCGCTCCATTCGTCGGTGTCCACCTCTAAAGCATACCCAAGGCTTGAAGTGCAGGCAGGAAGTGGCCCCACCTCAATGAGGCATAAATGGACTTGCCCGCTTGTCTCTGCTCCCAGCCTACTGCATGCGCTTCCTCTCCCCACGCTTTCTGCTATCGTGCGCTGGTTAGCCATCGAAGTACAAGTGGTGCTTACTTGCTATATTGCATTATTATTACATCTAGGTGTGTACACTGCTTCTTTTGTCATGTCATAATGGTGAGAGGAGCATGTTGTTGACGTAGTTCAACAGAGATTTGAAAACGACGACGGCGATGCATGATAACGGTGGTAAGCAATGCCAGTGATGGAAACTCTTAAGATGCCAGCTGCTTCACGCCAACCTTACTCTTGTGCCAAGATTCACCTTCCAAGAAAAAATGGCCATGAATAAAAATTACAAAGTCGAAGACCCCGTTTTTGAAGGCATCAATCCACCTCTTCAAGTAAGTTATCAGTGTCTCACTACTTTTCGAACACGCTTTGTTTAACTTATCTTGAAAATCAAGTCACTATTCAATTGCACAAGCCGTTCTTATGTTCCCGAAGCATAGACTGTTGGTAATTCATAATTGTTCAAAAACCTGGTCACCTTCACGAAACCCCTTTCTTTAATCCGGAGTTTTCAGCACTTTGGCTTCATTAAATGAAGGCAGCAAAACAGTGCATCAATGCTCGACAGAGAAGTTTGTTGCTTCCCGTATATTTTAGACGTGCGAGCGTGTCTAGTTGCTTACTTTGTTTGTGTTCATTTTTACTCCTCTTTCCCTTTCTGTCCTCTTCCCGCCTGTCTTAGCATACTATAAGAAGACACATACATGTTGTAAATATTGTGATGCCTTGAAAAAGATGGCACTCCTGTTAAACATAGGCAAAACAAACAGGTGCTATGTGAAGGCACATCTAATTTTATACTTATAGCCTTGCAGCAAACGACCTTATTCTTCAATGTGTGCGTGTGTGTGTGTGTGCATGTATGCATGTGCGTGTTTACTTTTCATGACTGTGAAGCTACAATTCTTGCAATGCAGTTAGCCCAATTTACACCAGTTAGTCAACCCTGCGGCCCGGCTGAGGTGGTTTAGCGGTTATGGCGCTCGACTGCTAACGCGCACGTCGCGGAGTCGAAGCCTGGCTGCGGCGGCTGCATTTTCGATAAAGGCGAAAAGACTGTAGGTTCATGTACTCAGATTTGGGTGCACATTAAAGAGCCCAGGTGGTCGAAATTTCTGGAGCTCTCCATTATGGCATCTCTTATAATCTTATGGTGGTTTTGAGACATTAAACCCACATATTATTATAGTCAACTCTGCAAACAGCGTGTTCCAATGCAGTTGCAGTTTGCTTGTGCTATGACGCTGAAAATGTAGACTCAGCAGCTCTCCTGACATAGACACGCATGATAGATAAACCCCAGTGCGTGCAACTAGGACTTCATCTCCACATGAAGTACAGCTCGTGCCACCAGTATTTGAGTGAATATGCAGCGCAAGGAAGCGCATTAGCGCATTATGAAAATGGTCTAACAGATCCTGGAGAAATGTGATTTGCAGCTAACATTTGCACTCTCGTGTCACCCAGCCTAAAAGTTCGTCTTCTGCTGTGACGTGAAAGGACGACAGTCGTAAAATACTATATGTTCTAATGCCCGACCGTGGAGCTTGAACACTTACAGTTCGGGCTCCATGGCAGCGCTTTACAACGAACCAGAAGGTTGCAGGATCAAATCTCAGCTGCGGCAGCCGCATTTTCTAGGCGAGAATGTTTGAGGCCCATATAATTAGAATAAAGAGCCCCAGGTGGCCGAGTCTCCCGAAACCGTTGACTACAGCGTTCCTGATAATCATATCATGCCTGACGCACATAACACCCCTGATATTATTATTATTATTATTATTATTATTATTATTATTATTATTATTATTATTATTATTATTATTATTATTATTACAGTTCAGGCTGTACACACGATGGGAGATGTGTGCGTAGTGCCGAGCTGCAGTAACAATGAGGTGAAATAGGTGAAGTAAACTTGTACAACTGCCATTCATATTAAACGAGGGGGGGGGTGGAGGAGGCAGAAACTCGTGTCATTATTTTCTGCAGATGCCTGTACACCGATGGTCTGTTCGAGGCCATTACGTTGCTGTGCAATCTTGCATAGGAGACCTCAAGGAAGAAATTCCGTCAGTGCACAATTATAGCATTAATGAGGGCTTCCTAAAAGACAAACAGAGAAAAGATACCATGCCAAAGTGCGAGCGTCTTGTTTACTTTTTTATTCTTCGACATCTCTGCTTTGGTTTTCACAGCATTTCTTGCCCCTCAGCCACAGTGCAAGTTTCCTGTGCATGTTTTCTACCAGTGTGGTCGTCAAAAACGTCCCTGATTTCGGTGCACCCAAGTGGGCAGGCTTCGAGAAAATACAATCTACTGCCGAATCATCCAAGGACAATGGACAAAGATCCTTAAATTCGTGATGACACCAAAAGATGACAGTTCCCCTGTGCCTACGGGACAAAAGTGCGAATTTTCGCAAAGACGCCAACCTGTACATGTGATCTCTAGTGCGTCTGATAGACTTTGATCGATACCAAACACACACTATCTTCACGAACAATAAAACACGTTTTTTGAAGTGCTCATCAAAAATATTGATAAATCGATTGAAACGTCACACCAAAAAAAGCAAGCAATTGACTAAAAGCTAAATTGACAAATTATTATTGAATAAGTAATTGAAAATTTTATTAATGTGCACTGATGGGCTAGTTGGTGAGCCATGACTTTTGAAGAATCACACAGAGGAATACAAAACATGCACACATAAAAGATGCAAACACAAGTACTGTACTGCAACTGATGGAGTATAGCAGTTGTATTTGCGTCTTCTATATGCGAATGTTTTCCATCCTCTATGCGCTGCTTCTTCAAAAATAAAAATTTTAATGAACCATACCTACTAAAGTATAGGAGAGCAATGAGGTGCATGCTTCCCCGAAGCTGCAGTGGCCAGGCGATTCGAAGAATGTATGCTTTTGCGAATAATTAATTGTAGGTTCAAAGCGAACTTAAAGAAAAGTGATTTTGGTCAAATAATTTCAAATCGAATTTGAATAGCATATATCGCATATAAACAAAAATTACCATAATTGTCATGATTTGACCAGCCTGCACAATATATACTTTTTTAATCAAGACAAAACCTGTGCAAATGCCATTTTATTTGGTTCAAAGAAAGTGGAAACAACTTTGAATAGTAACAAGATTTGACTTTCTGTAAGATGCAAGTGGCTAGCAGTAAATTATGTTACGTTCTAAAATCTATTATACATAGAGCATATAAGCTAATATCACAAGATTTTAAACTAAAATATGAGGAATCGATGTGCAGGTTAAGTTAACCTTGAAATGGGGCTTCGCGGCAGTGCAGATTTCCCCTAGATAAATGCTTTCACAGTTTAGCATCCCTTCACAGCAGTGAAACCAACTTTACAAAAAAGTTGCATGCGGTTTATTAGGAAAGAAGTGTACATTTAAATGCTCATTTTCTTTCTTATACACAATATGAAAGGCATCAATACACCTCTTAAAACTTGGCATAGAGTATAGTATAAGCAGCTACCTGCTAAATGCTTCGCATGAAATTGATTCGCACCTGGCGTGACATTGGCCAGACTTTAATTCCTAGTCACACCTCAAATGATGATAGTTATTACTGGTTCTGCATGGTGGTCTATGAAAACCCACTTATCTGTGAATTAAAGGGCCATTTTAGGGCTCGTTTTTGTTTGATAGATGCAATATTAATTAGCACTAACAAAGAAGAAAACCAGGGAAGTATAGGGGATGTTATTTGTAGTAATTATGAGGTAACTGTGAAGAAAGAAGTAAAGCAGACAAAAAGATGACTTGCCGCTGACAGGGGTCGAACCCGCTTTACCAACTCAGTTACACTGGCAGTCATCCCCCATCCCCTTTATGAGGTATGTATGTACATCTAAACCTGGGAGTCAGTGCCGCTAGTAGCCATGACAGCGAGTGTGAAACATTTTTTCTGCCTACTGGGGTCACAAAGCACAAGACCTTTTTCTGAGCTACCAGCTGGCCAATAACCCCTTACATACTATCATAAAGCTACAAATTACTCCAGATCATAATTACTACTGATGAAATCATAACCACTACAAATAACAGCCCCTGTGCTTTCCTTGGTGTTCTTGTCACTTAGTTCTAATTAGTGCACTGTCTAGCCCGCCTATCTGTGAAACTTGAAGCCATACTTAGCTAATGTGTTTATTTACACAACATTCAATGTTCCCATTAGTGAGTTTTAGAGCTAAGTACTGAGCCCTTGTTTTTTGGGGTTTACTGGGCTTTAGAACAGGTCTAAGGCCAAGAGAATTGCGCTTACAAGACTGCCGAAAACATGCAGTTTTTTTTTTGCATACACAGATGAAAATATTAGACTGATGCTGTTTTTAAAGATTCTTTAAAATCCAGAGAGCTCCACTTCGCGAATACTGCCGAAACAGTGATGCTTATCCCTGTCTTTTATCAGGCTACATATAGTACTTCTATATTTTTCAAGTCTTCCGTTTGTTGGAACTTAGCTCGTGCCTCTTCTACACGAACATTGCAGTTGGTTCAGTAATGACATGCTCGTTCTCGGATCAACTCACGCTGACCCTCATGTTGGGTGCCTTCTTCACCTTCAGTGGAAAAGAGAGAAATTTTCAACATCTTCAAAGTGAAAACTCTTGAACAACGAAACTAGCCCCCTATTTGACACTCCACTGCGCCTCACCGTCACCCCATTTTGACATGTTTCTCGAAGGCTTACACCTCGACATCCTCTGCCCTAGATTCTCACAGCACTCCCTCACCTCTTGCAGCGCACAGAGCTCTTCTCTACTTACTGAGGCTCTCTCTCGCCATAATACAAGGCCACGTGAACAGTGCTGCCACAACTCTGGACATGAAAAGCTTGACTCGCTGTTAATATTCTAAACATAATGCAGGTGTTTTTTGTATGTTTGTTTTTTGTTGTTTTTTATGCACTCAAGTAGGTTTTTAACCACGCTTAACATACACAGCCTTGACAGTCTTATCAAAATCAACCTGAAGCAGCCTTGGAAGTGACTTGGTTGTACACATTACTCCATAAAAATGGAGGCTGAAATGCTGGTCAAAAGTGTGGCTTCAATTTCATGCAAACACAGTGATGACAACTCAAATGCATATATGAAACCTTACATACCCAATTCTAAAACTGTCTATTCACACAACACTAAGCAGAATTGTGTGAACAGAGGGTCAACGAATTTATTGTCGTCCACACACCCTCCTGACAAGAAAAGTGAGACGGATGATAAGATTGAGACACCACTAATGGCAGCTAGAACACACATTGTCACCATGCGTGAGCTAATGTTGTAGCCGGGGTAACAATAATGCTCAGCAGTTTCTCCGGGTCCAGGACAATCCATGCTAGCTTAGCCACACAGTTTCCTTCAACAAATAACGAACGTTTGTCTCACAGTTCTTGGTTTGTTTTTCGTAGATATCTGCGGCCTAAGCTACAAATAACATCAGAAAAAAGTTTATCATCCTTAAAAAATGTAGTGGAGTCCAGGGACACCGCAAAACACGGCCAGGCGTGCTTGCATCTTGCACCATTCATGGCGTGCTTGCACCATTCAGGCGTGCTTGCATCTTGCACCATTCATGCCCTATGGTTTGCTTCTACAAAACAAGTTTGCCTGAACCAGACACAGTAATTCATTCAACATCCTCATGATTGATTGATTGATATGTGGGGTTTAACGCCCCAAAACCACCATATGATTATGAGAGACGCCGTAGAGAGGGCTCTGGAAGTTTCGACCACCTGGGGTTCTTTAATGTGCACCCAAACCTGAGCACACGGGCCTACAACATTTCCGCCTCCATTGGAAATGCAGCCGCCGCCGGATTTGAACCCGCGATCTGCGGGTCAGCAGCCCAGTACCTTCACCACTAGACCACCGCAGCGGGGCCATTGAACATCGTCAGCAAAGCTCAGTGCGAATGACAATTGCTGGCACCAGTTGGTTAGTTTATTCAGCGTAATAAGTTTCTATTGGCTGACAATAGAAATTTATTCCGCTTTCCACCGTACACACCAGAGTACTGTGAACGCCAATGCAACAGTGATGGCAGATCCACTATATTTATACAATCTTCTCCGAAATGAAAGCCTAGAAATGACCTCGCCATAGTAGCCAATAACATTGAATCTGTCTGGATTGAAATAGATGACAGTTTTACACAGTCCCATTCTGAAAAAAACATTTTAGCTTGTATTTATAAAAATCACCATCATCATCCATGCCAGAGTTTTGTTTTGCACCACATGAAAGCTTGGAAAAGATTTCCCATGAACAAAAACACTTAGTCACCATGGCAGAAATCAATATCAATCTTTTAGATGATAACAATCATTATTCAGTTAAATATTATAATTGTTTGATATACATTAAGTATGAGCAGCTGCTAATATTGCCAACAAGATGTATTGCGGGTGGCACTGGTCAGTTACGCTCACTGATCCCATTGAATCAAACCACTTATCATGCAATGAGTGTGGCATAATACCGCTCGATATTACTGATCACTATGCCACTTTTCGTCGCTTGACAAAAGATGGCATAGTCACGAGCCTCATCCCGAGCTGAGCATTCTTTTGAAAAAGCGCTATTAAACAAAGTTTTGATTTGATATGTGGAGTTTAACGTCCCAAAACCACCATATGATTATGAGAGACGCCGTAGTGGAGGGCTCAGGAAGTTTTGACAACCTGGGGTTCTTTAACGTGCACACAAATCTGAGCACACGGGCCTACAGTATTCAACAAAGTTCCACTCATAGAATTTTTATCTCATCTTTCGACTGATCAACAACAAAGTCTGAATCAAACCCAAAGCTAGCTTTTGAAGCTTGTTTATAAGCAATCAGACAATGTATTCAATATTTGATAAAATGTCACAAAACGTATCCTGCACCCTAAAGCCCATGGCACACCGATGGTTTGAAGTGTATCCATAAAAAAACAGAATATATACAAAAAACGAAATGCTGTCCATTTAACTTCAGATTGCAGCAGGGATATTCTTGTTACTGAAAGATGCTGGCAAAAAGTTATTACAAAATTAAAATTAATGAAGCTAGAGGCGTTGCACAACAATGAAAGCTCATCAACTCTTTAAAATAAATGAGATTTCAAGTATTAATGGTACCTACCAAATCCGACAACCATCACGAATGAATTCAATAACCACTTTACAGTTAATAATAAACCTCTTTAGACCGCTTTGACGCAATACTTGAGAGGCAACAGCAGTCATTTTTCTTATACAGTCGATCCTGGATATATCGGGTACGAAGGGGATCGCAAAATAGTTCAATATCTAAGTAATTCTAAATCAAAAATATGCGTACTTAAGGCCTAAATTGAAGAATTTTTGGCCACGGAAATCATAACAAGCGCGACATAATGATTCACTCACAGTATAATAAAGAACGAAACTGCAAGTTACCGCACTTTATTTCACATGAAAATAGTTCATAAACTTGTCTTGCTTCTTGCGCACCGTCAAGTTCCAGTCATCATCAATATCGCTGAAGCTTTTCAACTAAGCGAATTCAGCTCCTTCGGCCACAACAGTGTTGATTGACGCAGAAAGTCGACACAAGCTTTAAAGCGCAGCAAAAGGTTGGTTAGCAGTGGCAGCAAAAGCATACACATCCGCGGCACTGGCCACGGCAGCCGTGATCCCTACATCGATGCAGTCAGAAACAGCTATGTTATCATGTGCACCGATGAAGTAGCTCACTGTCCGAGATGGTGCCCGGCAATGCTGGTAAGTCGCAGAATTTACTGAGGCACTGTACACCGTTGTCAGCGTTCAGTGCTGACAACAGTGTACAGTGCTATATCGCTATATTGTCCATGCTCAGCAAAGTTATGGAGCAGTGCTTTGAAAAATGTTTAACAAAGTACTTGACAATATTTAACATTCTTTGTGCCCTATAGTTTGGCTTTTATGCAGGCTACTTTACAAATCTTGTGCTTCTTTCATTCCCTGATAAACTTAAAGATTACATTGATGCAGGTAACCATGCTGGAGCAGTATTTATAGATCTCACTATAACATTTGACCTAATTCTTCATAACATCTCAATTACTAAACTAAATGTGATTGGAGCAGTATGAACTGTATTGCCTTTCATTTGCAGTTACATAACTAATAGAAAACAGGCTGTTATTATTTCTAATCCTCATTCTAATTTCAAATTATTTGAAATTAGAGTTCCTAGTGGATCAATATTAGGCTTATTACTTTTCCCTATTTACATTAATGATTTTATGTCCCATCTGTCTGTCTACTTCACCTGTATGCAGACGATAATACTATTCTAACTGCTTGTACCTACCTCTTCATACTCTTACTTCTAAGCTAAATAGTGATCTCAAAAATATAGTTTGCTACTGTTATCAAAATTCATGAGAAATTAACCCCAGTAAACATTTTAAAAGGGCAGCGCAAAGACACGGAAAAAGACAGACAGCAGAGACAAAGAGCCCTGAACTAACAACTGATCTTTCATTGCCGTCAACTGTGCATATATATGAGCCCCCCCCCCCCCCCCCCCCAAAAAAAACACAATTGAGAAGAGGTTAAAAGCACGATAACAAAGCTGGTTTTACTAGTGAAAGAAAATAAGAAACTCAAAATGATAAAAACCAGTTATGGAACTCACGCATGAGTGATGAGTGAGAAACACCAGGCTAGGACGCCATTGTTTCGAAGACGCCAACTGGCAACGCCATGTCAGCTGGTACTTGCAAAGGCACCTTCAAGTATTGGTGAAGGATCATCCCTTCGTCATCCGCAAGTCTGAGAACTTTCTGTTGCATTTACATGGTTTGAATTCTGGTTCTTTTAATGGCTTCTCTGTTGACATTGAAGAACTTCATTATTCTGTGCCACACAAAGGTCTGATCCAGGCTTTTTGAGACAGGGTTCAGGAATATGGTGAACTGCAGTTCTCAGGTGAGGCAGGTGTTTTTGCTGATGATTCTGTCATACTCTTGGAATTTTATATGACATATACAGTTGTTATTTATGATGATAAGCTTTGTGTTCAAAGAAAGAGCATATGCATCTATTCAGCCGTGCCTCCAGTTTTGTTTGACCTTTTCCTGTCGATTGTTGGCTGCTGTATTAAAAATAAACTGCAAGTGCCGCAAATTGTCAAGGTATTTAGATATGATGGAGATTTTCTAGTAATATTGAATGATGTTGCGGACCTTGACATGGTCATTGATGACGTTTTTCATGTTTTTCAGAATGAAAGTCAGGGCCTGAACTTTACACATGAAGCAAACATTGCAATTTCTCGACATTTGCTTGCGTTTTGCGGATAACCATATCTGTTGAAAGTACAATGCTAGATCTAAGAAACTTTCGTTACCTCTTGAGATCATGCATTCTAAGCTTGTTAAGCAAAGCATCGCAAGCACAGCACTCAGCATTGAATAAGTCGTGTGTACATGTTATTTCGTCTAGCTTCAATGCATAGGTTATCAGACTGAAGCAGGAGGGATATCCACTTGAATTTCTACAGTTTGTGAGACCCTATTACAAAACATTAAACGCGATCAAACAAAAGAGAAACTTGGCACAAAAAAGATTAAGCATGTGCACGTTATCCCATACGTTCACTAAATTTGGCATAACTTGAAGAGAATTGCATCAAAGCATGGCGTTCAAGTTATACTGTCCATGCCTTGCACAAACTCTCGAAGTTATGTGACATGATCAACAGAGGGAAATGGCCTGGCTACACAACCAAACACAGGACCAGATTCACTGAGTGCATTTCCAATGTAGTTTATAGGATTCCATCAAGTTGCGGACTCAAGTACATTGGCCAAACTGGCAGGTGTTTTAATGAAAGGGCAAAGGAGCATGACTATAATGTACGTAATTCTAGTGGTTTTCTGGCTGACCATTGCAGGCGTTGCGGCTGCTTTCCTGACTTTAGCAGCATGCAGTTTTTAAAGACAGGTAGAGACAAGATAGAGCGTGAGATCGTCGAGGCTTTCTTCATTCATCAAGCAGGTGAAAAATGCGTTAGCAGGCCTTCTATATGTTTGTCTGACGCTGAAATTATATATCTTAGAGGTTTTGTTTGATTTTCTTTGTCCTTTGTGCTCTTGTTTTGTCATAGCCAGGTGTTTCTCACTCATCACCCAAGCATGAGTTCCTTAAAAAGGTGGTGCCACCATTTCTGTGGCTTTCGCGTTATTTGCTGCAGGTGTTGCTTACAGATCCAGGAAAAATGACACGCGCACCATTTCATTTAGTCTCGCTAAATAAATTTTATGTGAACAATTTTCAGTTTCTGTTTCTGGGCACCGAATTGGGCTGTGATGTTGCAGTGTAGCTTGGCCACGTGGCCACACAAGGCTGTGACACACATAGAGCGGATTATCGTCTGCTCTCGCTGGTTTTCTCGCACATACGTGCCGCAAAAGCACCTGCAAAACAAATGTGTAGCAGCTGTGATGCTTTGCAGGTATGTACGTGGTGGAGGTCTCCTGAGGTCACTCCCCTCACTACAATAGGCGTGCATACGAGACGGGGGTATGAGGAAGGCCATTCCCATAGTCACCTATGAAGGGGGTTGTGCAAACGCAGCCCCCCAAATTGACATAATAGGAATGGGGTTTAGGGAGGAGGCACAAAGCCAGCGATTAACCTTTGTTCCCCCTGGAGGGCAAACCTGCTCGTGCCTACGCTCACTACAGATCTGATACGACATGACTGCAATTTTCATTGGCCTTCTTAGAGAGCTACGACAACTCTGTACGTGCTTGCGATAGGCTTCGGCCAGGAGAATGAGTATTTAGGAGCACTTTGGATGTGAATTAAAAAATATTCTAAACGTTTGCTGTGTCCGACCGTTCATGTGGACTGTCTCCTAGACTGCAAAGGAAACCCACAAGAGGCGTGTTTTAGCCTCAAAACATGATGGCATCACCCCTTTAAATGGTTTTTATCGTTTTCAGTTTCTTATTTTGTTTCACTGGTTAAAACCAGCCTTGTTATCTAGCTTTTAACCTCTTCACAATTGTGTTTTTTTTTTGCGCACAGGTGACAGCAATAAATGATCAGTTGTTAGTTCAGCGCTCTTTGTCTTTACCGTCTTTCTTTCCCAGTGTCTGCGCTGCTCTATCAAAATGAGTACTATGAACCAGCTAGTCCAAACCAAAGTACTCCTCGAGCTAACCTCACCAAAACATTTTTTATGCTATTTCCCTCTACTCAATAGAGGATAGTCGAATTTCTCTCATTAACAGTCGATAATTACCTCATCACGCATGCAATCATTGTCGCTTTTTGGGAGTCATCATTGTTTCAAACTTAAAGTACATTTCCCATTTCTCACACATCCAGCAAATATCTGCCTATGGCATCAGGAACCTAATCGAAGCATGCGCATACCTCAGTATAAATACCTTGCTTTCTCTGTATTATGCCTTCCTTCACAGTTACTTCACCTACTGCATCACATCCTTGGAGCACTCATTTAGCTCTTGTATATTATGTTCAAAACCAGGCCATCCACATTAATACGTTTCAGCCACTATGACGCAGTGCCTCTGCTCTTTTACAAGAGCATCGAATTCTAACCATTCACAAACTTTTTAATTTTAACATGGCAATTCTTACCTATCATTTCCTACACTCAAACTTTCGCTCAATAGTTTCCGAGAAGTGACAGCTCACTAATCAAAATAAAATCCGATTTGCAGCAATAACTTCCCGTTACCTTACAATTAGTTAGGTTAACCAGATAACTATCGTTAACATACTACTAATTATGGTTTATTCACCTCTGGGTTTACAGCAATATACTTCTGGAACAGTATTCCAAGTGATGTTAAGCTGTGTAGTAATATAGGCAGTTTTAAAAGCAATTATTTTCATACTTGTAACTAATCATATATGCTGTTCTATTGGTTATGTCTTGCTGTCATTGATGCTTGTTCAATCTTATAACACAGTTAACTCGTTTTTATGTGTATGAAAAATTTGCCATTTAGTGATGTATTACTTGGCCTTTTTTGCTTCATCAGTAATAATAAGCACATGAAATTTTTCATTGAAATCAGCACCCCATTTATGAGTTTTACTTTTTTTTACATTACTGCATGTTAGTATTTGGAATCAATTGCTGCATTTTCATTTGCATTAACCTAAATGTCTTGTTAGTTGAAATCCTCACATCTAATGCATAGTATTTTGATACTATGTTTTATTTCATTGGCTGTCAAGTGTTACTGCTTCTTCCAAACTTCTTCCCTGTCAGCAAGATGCTATTGATTGATGTTTTCTTTTTCTAATTAATACAGAAGGTCCACTCGCAGCCTAGAGCTTAGGGACGTATGTTCAAGACATTATGCCTCTTTATAACATTTTTGGTCCCGAAGCACCTCAGGCAATGATGACGCCGTGGTGAAGGGCTCCGGGTACTTTCGACCCACTGGGATTCTTTATTCACCTAAATGTAAGCACATGGGACTCAGGCAGTTCGCCTCCAACGAACCACTCAGCCAATACAGCGCTGACGCATGTAGAGGCGGCGGTGTACAGCGAACGTAAACAGCAAGGAAGGCGGTTACCATTAGAAAGCTGCTGTTTGAAGAGCAACGGTTCAGTCACTGAGGTTTCTGTTCAGCCTTTCGTGTACCCGCCACGATGCCCACGATTATGGCCGCGAACGTCAGTCCTTGACAGACGACTCGAGCACGCATCATCATCTGCGACTGCCTTGACTGGCCCATGAGCATCGTCTTTAGACCGAAACCCAACGCCGTCACCGTGGCCAAAAGACCTGCGAAGAGCACATTTGCCACACGAGTTCGTTTAGCGATGTCTGAGAGCACCCGTCTTACCCAGTGGTACGAATGGGTTCGCCACTAGTTTATCCTTAACTCGTTGGGACCGGTCTCCCCTCTGAGCGGAATCTTCTCGGCGAAATGACCTTTCGATCTCTATCCATTCCAATTCGTCGTCCTTCGAATTTCTCGACTGATCCGCCATCAGTGCAGTAACAAGAAACGCAAAAAGAAACACCAGCGTATGTCACGTGACCATGGCTTTCAGTACCATTCACGGGAGGGCGCTAAATCAAGCTTTGTTATTTTGTGGTAGACAATACTATTTAGCAGTTGATCAATAAAAAATAAGTGCTATGAAAGCTTGGATAAGCAGCCAAGCGGAAGTTTGAGCACTCAATGCTGCTGTAAAAACTTGTGGCTCGGCCATCGCTGCACTGCCTATTGAAACGGTTTTGGTTTCGCACACTGGTTTCTCATACATACGCGCACGCGTACGCATGATACGCACGGATGCTGCTTGATTGATTGATATGTGGGGTTTAACGTCCCCAAACCACCATATGACTATGAGAGACGCCGTAGTGGAGGGCTCTGGAAATTTTGACCACCTGAGGTTCTTTAACGTGCACCCAAATCTGAGCACACGGGCATACGGATATGCTGCTTGAACAGTACGAAAGACGAGGGGCAATTTTTCTGTCCGAAGGGTTTGTTTCTTGGTTGGCGACAGAATTCAGAACACCATATGAGACACAACCAAAGAAAAGCATAGGTTATATATTCAATTAAAGTAATTGATTAATTATTTGGTGACACTGTAGAGTAATGAATTAAATTGGAAGAAAATTTCCCTTTCCGTCGATAGAATCCGGTCGAACCAACAAACTTCGAAAACGAGTCTGGTAGAGCGTGGGTTGTTAGGAGCCTTTTTTGATCGATATGTGGCGGCAAATGCCGCCTATAGTCCGTTACGAGCTTTATTGGTCTCTGCTGCTTATGCTTCTTATTAATTTTCAATTCTAACTATTTCTTCATAGTTTTACACCACCCATCGTCCAGTCACCTCGGGCAATTGTCTCTAGGCTATATTCATTTATGTTACCAAAGCTACCCTTGAATTCCAACATATAACAAGCAGACTTACTCCTTCCTTGACTATTTGTTTGTTCAAAAAGAAAGCCCAGCCGCGGTGGTCTAGTGGCTACCCGGCTGCTGACCCGCAGATCTCGGGATCGAATCCCAGCTGCGGTGACTGCATTTTCGATGGAGATGAAAATGCTGTAGGCCCGTGTGCTCAGCCCTCCACTAAGGCGTCTCTCATTGTCATACGGTGGTTTCGGGACGTTAAACCTCACATATCAATCAATCTAAAAGAAACAGGCCGTGCAAACACACTCACCAGAGGAAGTCAAGACACCAGAAACGTACGCCTACTATAACAACCGAAATATCGCAAAAACAGCTCAAAAGAAAGAATGCGCGAAAACATCTGCGCATGCCGAATGAAGAAACGCGCGCGTCTGATTATTGAGGCATGGCATATCAATATTAGCGGTAGTGCATGCGTCAGCCAATCGTCCGATAAGTTGCATGAAGACGAAATGAGATGCATTAAACAGTGATATATTTCACGTGTAGACCCTCACGTGTGCCAGAGTGCAGGGGCATGCAATCGTGCCTCAATTCTTTCTTTTCTTCTGTTCGGTGCATGCTTCTTCGGTTTTTATAGATAGATAGATATGTGGGGTTTAACGTCCCAAAACGACTATATGATTATGAGAGACGCCGTAGTGGAGGGCTCCGGAAATTTAGACCACCTGGGGTTCTTTAACGTGCACCCAAATCTGAGTACACGGGCCTACAACATTTCCGCCTCCATCGGAAATGCAGCCGCCGCAGCCGGGATTCGAACCCGCGCCCTGCGGGTCAGCAGCCGAGTACCTTAGCCACTAGACCACCGCGGCGGGGCTCGGTTTTTATAGAGGGCCTTCTTCTTGTGCCTGTGTTTTCACGCTGTCTTTCTTTTAAAATAATTCACCCATATATAGCTCAGCTCAGTTCTGTTATTCTAAGCTGACACATCCACTATAGTATGCTGCATCCATTCTGGTCCCTTCTCACGTATTAATTTAAGCACAATTCGTCTTCATTATAAAACGTCTTTCGCTAGCTTTCTCAGGCAACCTGATCTGGTATCAAAGTGCGGAGAACTTCTTGAATTGTCATAAAACATTTAACTGTTTATTTCACTCTTTCAAATTTATATTGATCTTTTTTCTTCTTCATTGCTTCCATCCAGCGCTCCGTTTCTGTTTTTGAGTTGGCGTCTAACCTCGTATTTATTTGTATTTATTTCTACGGATTCACATGTCTTGTAATATTTACTAGTCTGTTTCCTGGTCCCTTTCCTCCATTGTGTGTCCACACTTTTTTATATACGAATCTCACTACGCCACCACATGTCCTTGGTGTATCATATTTCAGTTGTTCTTTCTTTTTTTTTTTTGCGATCGTGGTTACGGACACCGGCGGCGACGGCGGACAACTACGGCGCTGCGCGTGACCAATGGTGTGAACTCATAACAGCTTTCGTTCTAATATAAATAACAAAGGCCCAAAACAGATCCCTGCGGTACGCCTCTCATCGCAGTACACGTGCATTCCTTCCTCTCGTTTGGTGGCATAGAAATGATCAGGTCCCCTTTAACAGCTGCAGATTAAACATACAGACTACATTTGACCTGAATATAAAGCTGCAAATCATGTTCATGCTGACTGAGGGATCGACTTAAAGAGCAGATGTTGCGCATCTCCTGATGAAACACTTTTTTTTTTCAGGCACCTGTAGGCTTTATCGATCAGTGTTCAGTTGCACCAGAAACGGTTGCAGTGACAATACCGTGGAACACTGTGAGGATAGTGCTCGCGTTGTGAAAACATGCTTACTTTTCATTTCAACTGGCTGCTAGGTGATTTTCTCGATGTTCAAGTTACAAGTCCCTTACATTGTGAAAGTTCCGCTGGAGCAAAAACTCAGAGGATGCTTGGGCTTCGATCACCTTCAAGAACAGAATGTGACATGGCAATCAGGCCTCGTGCACCGTCATGGCTTCGGTTGCCGCGGCGATTGCTTCAGCCGTGTCGCAAGCAAACGAACATTTGCGCGCGTTATATTGGCCATTTAGAACTATACTAGAAAGCCTACTGCAAGTATACAGTTGCGAAGTGCCTACTACACCATACTTCTTTTGCGAATCAGCGAAACATATCCACTACGCGTATATATACAGCAGCAACCCTTGCAAACAGTGGGAGAAAAGTGGCGTTCCCACGCGATGTTCTTTCTCGCATTTCTGGTACTTGGCCATTCCAATATTCATCAGTGCTTTTGTAGTATTGAAGGAGTATACGCCTTGGTACTACTTTGCTGGACTTGTGAACCACCGAATGGTGGTAAAAGTATCTGTGACTGATAGCCACGCCACATGCTTGAACTTTCGTTGCAAACTGGCCTTAGGCAGGCTTCATGTCGAGAAAGGAATTGGGTTAATATGAGTAATAAAGCGTTTTAGAACGGCAAAAGAGCAATCATGAGTCACACAATGTGAATTTCGTAACGAGTGGTCGTTGGAATGCTTCAAACCATTACAAAAGCCTCGGGCAAGATTCTTAATTGTCGTCAACCACAGCGTAAAAAGTTTCACAGAATTCCTTGCAAGTGTGCAGCGGGTACCACGCTTCTCTGAAGAATAGCGAAGGATATGGCACAGAGAATGTCTCCCTACAACACCAAAATTGTGATGATTTATGGCGTAGTGGGTACCCTGCATGTGTGCTTGTAGCAGCTACCCAAAGAGTGTTTGAACGGGCTTTATATACTCGTGGTCGCGGACAATTAACTTTTCTTGGCAACATGGGATGGAGCCTCTGCCCATGTATTCTAGTGCAAAGTAGTCTGAATTGGCCCGTGTCTCGTACCACAATGAGCGTTGCATTTAGACGGAGGCGCCACTTAGCCTTTGAGGTAGACGTAAAAGGTGCAACTTTCTAAAGCGTCCAAGGACGCAAAGGAATTTGAACGTATGAAGTGAAATAAATAGAAAAATCTTCCCAGTGCGTGCCACGTTCTGTATGAAAGAGCTGCATGTAGAAAATAGAGGAGTAATTTTTATATGTCGCGTAGAAAATATGCATGCAATTGTGGAACTAGATTCATTGGCTGTAGAATACATGTGATTTGTTTTGCCTCTGTTTACAATGGCACCACTGGCACTTAGCTGCAAATGCATAATGTTCAAGTGCACGGGAATATATTAAAATGTGGTTCCTATGGTAGTGTTCAGACGAAAGGAGCTTGCCACGGCGGCCGCATTATGATTGGCGCGAAATGCAACGACACCAGCTCGCTGAGAATTAGGCACAATGTCAATTTTTATGAAAGGGAACACGGTAGCGCGTGGCTTGCGCGCTGCGGCGGCTGCTGGTAGCGCGTTCAAGTGGGAGCGAGAGCAACCACAGTAGAGTACCTCGATGTGCTCAGGAAGGAAAACCGAGGAGAGGCCCTCGCTATCTAAGTGGCAGAAAAAAAGTGTGGCGGAAGTCACGTGTTTTTGCGCAATGGTTTCCATGGCAATGTGGGCATGCCGTCGATGCCCCGTCATCGTCCTGTCATCTCGCGTCGTCGGCAAAACACACCTTTGATCGGCTTGTTGTCTGTGAATCTGCATTTTTATGAAATTGTTGTGTTCGCGGATGACGTAAGGTTTTAGAAGCTCATCCGACAGTGAGTGTATGTCGTAACGGTTGCGTGCGCAGCATTCAGCGTGCCATCGCGAGGGGTTTTCGAAGCCGACGGCAGCTTCCCCGAGAAGGCTTCGTGCCGCAACTTCGCTGTTTACTTTCGACACCGTGCTGCTGCACTCCTCCGCGATGAAAGGATACGTTTCCGAGAACAGAACGACACCTCTGGCGGCTCTTGGTGTTGGAGACAGTGGTAAGCCGTTTCCGTGCGCGACGGTAACGACTGGAAAGCATTGGCCCGGTGCTCTTGCTGAAGGCTGCATCGTCAAGAGTAGAAAAGGCGTGCCTAACCCAATTGTGGTTGACACAAGAAGGCGATTTGCGAAGCTGCTTGACGTGTTCAGATTCTATTGCGTTTTGTGCGAGATAGTTTATATGGGCCGAAGTAATCTTCGAAGCGGTCGTACCCGAACTACCGCCCTGCCTCACTGTAGCTTGACTGAAGTGTCACCACGTTGGTGCGTTTGTATGAAACTCTATGGTGCGAATGTTATGACGCACAGATGCAAGGGATAATCTGAAGGTGCAACATGCTTCTATGGAGGAAGGCTAATGCAGATGGCACTGTCAAATTATGTCGCGTACCCTTAACTTACCGGTTCACTGAAAAAAAAAGTCCACGGCGATTACCTTGCCGAGATGCTCAGTTTCTTCCTTGCATTCAGCTCAATAGGCTTGAAGCACGTAACTGGAAGTTTATTTGAAAAGCTCAATAGCAACGCTTGCACTCAATAAAACTTTGTTCCATTTGCTGTACACTTGTCTGGGCAATATACCGACGTATCAGCATGCAATCAATTTACATGTGTCTCCAATAAAGGTGTGGCATTTAAATCTGCAGTGCGCTCGTCGTTGCGGTTTCTCAAGGCAGTAGGAACGGCATCCTCGCGAAGGTGAACTGCCACTGGCGCCGCCCGATTGAAGTGCTCAGGTGGGAAGTGTTTTGAGCACTCAAAAGACCATTTCGTTGGTTCCCAGTCTCATTGGCTGGGTCTAATATCCTCGATTCATAGCCTCCTTCGACGGGGATCTTTGGGAAACCTGCACGAAAGCACTTATCGATGTACGCGAATTTGCTGACATTATTGACACATGGGCAAATAGTCATGAATAAATTGAAATGCAGTGATATCACGATGCGGACAAAGCGAACGAAAGAAGAAACTACGGCGCTAGCTGCGCCATGTCATCAGAGTCGTGGTTAATTGCGCTGCGTTCTATTGCGTTCAAGAACTGTCACCAAGAGCCGTAATAAACCCCAGGAACACTACACTGATGCATGAAGTATCATGCATTATGTTCTGCGAGGATACTCTCGATCATACCGTACGTCGAACATAAAGAAAATTCAATATACTCACCTGTGCACTGTAAAAAAAGAGCGAGTAAATAGGGTGTCTTTTTGTCCCACAACCGGTGGTCTAGTGGCTAAGGTACTCGGCTGCTTACCCGCAGGTCGCGGGATCAAATCCCGGCTGTGGCGGCTGCATTTCCGATGGAGGCGGAAATGTTGTAGGCCCGTGTACTCAGATTTGGGTGCACGTTAAAGAACCCCAGGTGGTCAAAATTTCCGGAGTCCTCCACTACGGCGTCTCTCATAATCAAATAGTGGTTTTGGAACGTTAAACTCCACAAATCAATCAATCATTTTGTCCCACAACAATAATCGTCATCTATATTGCTTTCCATCCTTGCGCTATCGCCCCGCGCCCGGTACATTCCGGTCACGATCGACATGCACATTATCAGGGTTGCAGTGCATTCTCGATAGGAAAGTGGCCAGCGCCGAGTTTTCAAGAAAGGAAGCGCACGCAAGCCTGAGGACGATTATTGTTGCGGGACAAAAAGACACCTTTTTTAATTGATATTTTTTTAGAGTGTGGAAGCTGATGCCTGGTTCCCGTTTTATCGAGGACATCGCAGCTCCTTAGCTGATGCGATCAGATGTATCGCTTTCCGGCTCGGTTAGCTGGCGATGTCCCTGCGCTCTGGCCAGCGCGACGCGATATCGTCTCCTAGCAACCAGATGAGCGTGGCCACAAGTGCAAGGAGGAGCGCTCCTACTCTACCCAACGCCGACTAAATTTAGTCGGCGTTGCTCTACCCCACTTCTGGCTTCACAAAATGTGACGTCACGACCTCTCCTCAATTTCCTTCCTCCATGATGTTGAAGTGTTCAGTCAAGGAGGTTATACTTTTTAGTATAACCTCCTTGTGTTCAGTGCTAGGTCGCCTCCACTCCACTCAACGAGGGCGCGCGCATCGAGGCAATCTAAACCAGTCTCTTTTCGCGCCATCTCGCGGCGAGCAGAACAAGCAGTCATTGACATTGCAGCACCAGCGGCGAGATTGCAACAGAGGCTGGTAATCGCCTTGAAGGGGCAGGGGGTTGCAATCTTGTTCCTGGTTCCATATCTAGCGCTCGGCCAAGCTAGATTGCACCTGCGCGCGCGCCGATGTAGTCTAGCCCGGCCGTGAATGAATGGCTCTGCTCACCGCGAGATGACACGAAACGAGGCTGTGGTTCCTCTCGCTCAAAGTTGAACGCGCTGCCTGCAGGGCCCGCCGGTTAGCGCGCACGCCACGCGCTCCCGTGTTTTCTTTTATAAAAATTTACACTGTACATGTATACCCTACCCCGTGAACCAGTGATATCCTGTCAACGTCGAAATATGATCCATGCGTCTACGTATATTAGTAACATATAATCGACATCACCATAAGGTGCCATCCGTACAGTCTAAAGAGCCTACATATTTTAACGTCGTATGCACTTCTCTTTCAGACAAAAACTATAGACGTTGCAAATGATGTCGCATATAAACGTGCTCACAACATCAAATGCATCACAGGACTTCCTGTCTTCCAAAACTGCTTTAGTTGGCATTTAGAATGATAAATATATACTGCCATGTAAAATATAGAAAGTGCTCGAATACAAATGGACATGTAACGTTCGAGCATGTGTATATGCGTAAACTTACATGCTCGAGAAGATTAAGCACGTGAACGATCATAAAAATAAAATGTGTGCCTATATATAGTGCTGCCATACATGATAGTGCGAAATCATGCAGCCCGAAGCTGCTTTTAAGTCTGAAGCACTTTAGGGGCCTGGTCTGTCCGGTCTGAGAACTGGCTAACCTCCCTGTCCTTCCTCATTTATTCCTCCTCCTCCTCCTGGTCTGTCGTCGCTTGGCGTAACGCAAGCGAAACCACGTAAAAATAAAAAAATGAATAAATAAATAGAAAGATGTGGAAAAGGAAGAAATAGTAAGACGAATAGACAAGGCAAGGCAAATATATGAAAAAATAGAGGATCGATAGATAAAGACAGAAAACACTTCAAAACAATAAAAAAAAAAGAAAGGAGGAAAGGAAGCTGAACAGAAACAAAGGGGACTTCCCAGCTTCGTCTTTCTTCAGGCTTGCTGCGTGTGCTAGAGACCTGCGCTCCCACTGCAGTCTGGCTCTTAGCTGGTGTGCTATACTTATAGAAAGCATCAGCACCGTGAGGCCGGCCCTGAATTTGTCGTCTGACAGCAATCCAGCAACCCTCACCCCGCCGCGGCGGCCTAGTAGTTAAGGTACTCGGCTGCTCACCCGCAAGTCACGGGTTGGAATTCCGGCTGCGGCGGCTGCATTTCCGATGGAGGCAAAAGTGCTGTAGGCCCGTGTGCTCAGATCCGGGTGCACGTTAAAGAACCCCATGTGTTCGACATGTGCAGAGTCCTCCACTACGGCGTCTCTCCTATGTGGTGGTTTTGGGATGTTGAACTCCACATATCAATCAATCCGGGCTGCCTCAAGCATTTCGTGCTTTCTATAAAGTACAGCTGACTGGCAATGAGCAAGGCTGCCATGGAACCGCAGGTGCAACACACCAACTACATGCGGTAAGTGTGCCAATAGCATGAAAAAAAAAGCCTTTTATTTTCTAAATAACAATGTCTTTGTATATCTATTGAATACTCAGTGTCGAAGTGCAACGTACCTGCAACCTTACTCGGCCGAGCTTTTCATAGTTGCAGGTACATCTAATTTTCGTAATTTAGATTTCTGTGGATAACTAAGAGACGTTTACAATGTCCATGAGAAAGATACCATGTATGCATACATAATATATGTGGTTCACTGGTTAGGTGGGCCAAAGTCCTACACATGTCCAACAATATGAAGTTCATAATGATCATATTGTGGTATTCATTCGTAAACCCCTGAATTTTCGTATTTATTTTACTGATACCACCGCGATCGAGCTGCATGTTTTCTTTAGCTGCTTTTTCTCGTCCCACCTAGCCTGCGAGACGCTCAATTTAAAACAAAAACGCATTTAGGCAGATATTTATGCATGCTGAGTTCCAAAAGTAAATTTGTGAAAGGAAAGCGACCGCCGAGAAAGCTTCTAAAGCTAAAACACAGAGGCTGTCCCACGCACAAAAAGCCCGTCGATAGCAGCGTTTGAACCTCTCCTCAACTTGGCACAGCTGCACCTTTGGCGGCCCCCACGGGCTGCGTATTTATTCATGTACTCTAAAAGCCCGAGGGTATTGCGATGGGGGGGGGGGGGGGTAAAAGAATACATACATAAAAACAACACAAGCACTAAAGTAATAAAAGTATTGAAAAACTGAATGCCATCGTGCTAAAAAAGATGGAAAAAATACGTAGAAATGTAATTATAAGCACAAACTGCACTAAACAAACAACAACAACGAGCTGAAAATTTTTCTTCCTCACAGTCAGGTAAATCCCGATGCGCACATGGAGCAGAGTCTGAGGCAGTTATACAGGGTTGCTCAAACATGAAGATCAAGTTTTAATTTGTCAGTGAATTCATCGTGGCTTTTTGTACAAACTCTATCTATCTATCTATCTATCTAATCTATCTATCTATCTATCTATCTATCTATCTATCTATCTATCTATCTATCTATCTATCTATCTATCTATCTATCTATCTATCTATCTATCTATCTATCTATCTATCTATCTATCTATCTATCTATCTATCTATCTATCTATCTATCTCTCTATCTATCTATCTATCTATCTATCTATCTATCTATCTATCTATCTATCTATCTATCTATCTATCTATCTATCTATCTATCTATCTATCTATCTATCTATCTTCTATCTATCTATCTATCTATCTATCTATCTATCTATCTATCTATCTATCTATCTATCTATCTATCTATCTATCTATCTATCTATCTATCTATCTATCTATCTATCTATTCAGCCACCTACAACTTTTAGCTCTCCTGGCCGTTTCAATATTGGGATCTATATCAAAATTGGTATGGCATAACATGACTGTATGCCGAGCATAAATGACTGGACATATTAGGAAAATTATGACACGTAGGTCGTGAATCTCATGATTTACATCTCATGATGTTTTGTCGAACAAAACTGGGTGTTATTTAAAAACAAATTGCTGTCCTTAATTGACAGACATGTACCTATAATCTGTATTCGCGGGGATGCCGAAAGACCATGGTACTCTAATTCCTTGTGGAGGCTGTCAAAAAAAAAAAAAAAAAACGCCTCGTCAGAGAAGCCAAGTCATCGAAATCCCCTGTTAAATGGGAAAAGTATCGCACATGTTTGCGCGAGTACACTTCACTGTTAAAAAATGCAAAAAAGGCAATTCTTCGCTCATGATCTCCTCGGCATTCTGCGCGACCACCCACAAAAAGTTTGGAAGTATTTGTGCCATTTACTAATCCCGATGGTTCGGCCGTTTCCGCCCCTGACTCTGCCGAAATCATGAATTCTCATTTTTCATCTACATTCACGCATGAACCCTCCACCAATGTTTCGTCCTTGCCGCCCAGAGACTTCCCGCAGATGCCAGGCATTTTTGTTACAAGCGAAGGAATAGCAAATCTAATCGACAACCTTAAATTCTCGTGTTCTCCTGGCCCAGACAATATACCCGCTAAAATTCTGAAAAGCACAAAAATATTATACAGTCTTATCCTACAATTTATTTTTAACCAATCCCTTGACACTGGTTTTATTCCTAAAGACTGGAAGATAAGTAGTCATCCCCGTGCCCAAGTCAGGAAGCCCTTCAGACCCCTCAAACTATCGTCCTATTTCGTTAACATGCATTGCCTGCAAGCTGCTAGAACACGTAATCTACTCCCACATTGCAACTCATCTGGACCAAAATTCATTCTTTTTTTCTAACCAGCACGGGTTCCGGCGCGGACTGTCATGCGAGACACAGCTGTACGAATTTTCTACTGACCTTCATTTTAACCTATAGACTCTTTTTTTCAAACAGACGTAATATACCTCGACTTTTCCAAAGCTTTCGACCATGTTCCCCACCGCCGTCTAATAAGTAAACTTTCTTGTCTCAGTATAGACCCCTTAGCCCTACCTTGGGTTAAAAATTTTCTAACCGGTCGTGTTCAGTATACTGTTGTCGCGAATAATGAATCAACCCGTGTTGATGTATACTTTTCGGTGTACCGCAAGGTTCCGTTCTTGGGCCTCTTTTGTTTATAATCTTTATTAATGATACTCCAGACAAAATTTCATCCACCATCCGCCTTTTTGCAGACGATTGTGTGCTTTACCGTCGCATCTCATGTTGCACTGACCAAATTACACTCCAGAATGACTTGTCTAACAGACATAATTGGTGTTCGCGATGGCTAATGCAGATTAATACACAAAAATGTAAATTCATGCAAGTTTCGCGCAAGCGCACTAACATTTCCTTCCAGTAACCTGTGAACTTCCAACCCTTACCCCAGTTCGACTCCTATCGTTATCTTGGCGTAATAATAACAAGTAAACTAACATGGTCCGAGCACATAGAACAACTAGTCACCGCTTCAGCAAAATCACTTGGCTACATTAAAAGCTCGCTTACGTCGCCCCGCCGCGGTGGTCTATAGTGGCTAAGGTACTCGGCTGCTGACCCGCAGGTCGCGGGTTTGAATCCCGGCTACGGCGGCTGCATTTCCGATGGAGGCGGAAATGTCGAGGCCCGTGTGCTCAGACTTGGGTGCACGTTAAAGAACCCCAGGTGGTCAAAATTTCCGGAGCCCTCCACTACGGCGTCTCTCATAATCATATGGTGGTTTTGGGACGTTAAACCCCACAAATCAATCAAAGATCGCTTACGTCCTGCCCACCGCAAATCCGAAAATTAGCTTACAAAACCTTCGCGCGTAATAAACTTGAATATGCTTCTGCTATTTGGAACCCTCACCTAAATTACCTAATTGACGCATTAGAAGCAATTCAAAATCGCGCTGCCAGATTCATCACCTCACAATATAGTTCTCGCTTAAGTATTACCAGTATCAAACTATCCCTCAATCTCCCTCCTCTATGAAATTCGCCGCAAAGTCACTCGGCTCTGCCTTCTGCACAAACTATACCATAATTTCCCGTCGTAACGCAATACCGTTCTTCTACCTCCCGCCCGTTCATCGTGTCGCCACTTTAACTCCCTATGTTTACAGCGCTTACATGGTTCAACTAACGCTTTCAATATATCATTTTTACCTACTGCCATTGAAGACTGGAATAACCTGCCTGAATCCATAGTGCACGAACAAAACCCCTTAAAGATTAAACAGCTAATCACAAATCACTCGATATGTTAGTTAATTTACAATTGTTGCCGTTTTCTTCCACGTATATATATATTTTTCCTTCTGTTGACATTGTTTTTTATCATGTAGTTCACTTTCGATTATGCTTTGTATCATTGACAATCATGCATCTGTTGAATTGTGTTTTTGCCCCCCCCCCTTATGTAATACCCCGGAAGGGGCCTTTAAGGGTTCAATAAATGATGATGATGATGATGATGATGATGATGATCTTGCTGCTCTTGAGGTGGTTTCGAAACTGGTCAACGTTACTATCTAGTAACGTTCAAGGCAGGTGTGGTATGACATGACTGCATGGCAAACATAAGTGACAGGACCTAACGTATAAACCATGGATGATATGGATGTCATGTAAGTCGCCACGTTGATGGTGCGCCACGCTCATGGTGCGCTCGCGGTCGTTTCGCAAGCTTCACATATGCCGTATTTGGTTTTGCGCGACGTGATTAAACGACGAAGGTAAACGACACGTCCAAACATGATGATCATTACATGCGTGTCATCTAAAACATGACTACATGAAACGCTCATCATGCGCTCGCGGCTGTTTCGCTAGCTTCACATATACCAAACTTGGTATTACGTGACGTGAATGGACGACGAACACAAATGCCAGGCGCGAAGATGTTAATCATGACATAGACGCCATGTACGCATAATTTACATGCCTACCACTGCTGGTGCGGGTATTGAAAACTTTAGTTGTGCCGTCGTTACGCGACTTTAAACAACATGTATACTTGCATCTCATCTAGATACGTGAGTGCGCATAACATTTGTAATTGTGTTTACTGTGTACGCCCGTCCGCCTGGTAACATTGGGCTAATTTTAAAGCGACATAACCTTCATGATTCCTGCTTCGCATATCATCGATTCACACTGTACGTGGGATCTGCCAATTTTTTTCTCTTTAATTCTTTTGTGCTTGCGCTGATGACTCAATCTTTTCAGCGATTGACTCGCCTTTGATTACTTCTAGAGAGTTCGTCGCGTATGTAAAGCAGTGGTCTTGTGGTAGTCACACTCGTTGTGGTTTCTGAAATTTTCGAGCGCGTTGTTCCAACGTGTGAACGGAGAAAGGAACAAGGCACCAAGAACGCGGCGATTCCCCTTGCCTGAACGTTCTTATCCAGAAAGCACACATGTCTTGCAAAGAGCTCCCTCCTTATATTTGGAATACACCAGCCAGGAAAACATTTCTTGCCAGTGAGGTTGAAACTTCAGTTCGCGCTTACTAACTGGGAGAAAGCTGTAGTTCGCGCCTGGTTTCCGTGGCGTCATTAGCAAACTTCATTTAGTCGCATCGTTCTTCAACTCCTGGCGTCTCGGCGCGTTAAACACGTAAAGACCAATGTTATTGTCAGAAATAGCGGCTTCCGTTCATGCATCGTGCTCCGATCGGTTTCAGGAGTTCTTTCGGCACTCTAGTCGTATTCAGGCAGTGTAGAACTACAGCTGGGAACTGTTTCTTCGGCTGCTGTAGCTTTTTCGCCAGTTGTCGATGCATGTGGACTGGGAGCAGCATCGCCTTTCGATAAACAATCATCAAGTGTTATCCTACGGCTTTTCGGCGCGGCCATCGAGTCTCACAGAAGGGCGCTGATTGACACAGAACACGAACTGCCCAGAAATACGTGTAGACAGCGTATTTCAAGGGTGTCGTGACTTCTCATTGTATGAAGCAACGCACTCAGCAAAGTTCGGGCAGTGACACATTCGAGTAATGAGAACTTCAGCGACGATACATGTCTGAAGGTAAAGTTCCGCCTCAAACACTAGCGCTCGTTTTTCCCCTGGTGGAAAGATTATACATTTACCCCGCTTCCTTTGAGGTGCCGGTATAAGGTATTGATTGATATGTGGAGTTTAACATACCAAACCACCATGGTTATGAGAAACGCCGTAGTGGAGGGCTCCGGGAATTTCGACCACCTGGGGTTCTTTAACGTGCGCCCAAATCGGAGCACACGGGCGTATACATTTCCGCCTCCATCGGAAATGCAGCCGCCGCAGCCAGGATTCGAACCCGCGACCTGCAGACCCCCGCGGCGGGGCTGCCGGTAAGGTATACACGTAGCGCTTTCCCGTATCTTACTCTGCGTGCGAAAAGTCTCGCGTTTGGGATTTCGTCCATATAGAAGGCTCGTTGTTTCTGTTGCGCTGTGACCCATACTAGAAACGTAAATGAACGCGAAAAAATTGACGCCAGCAGTGAAATTCTAGCGACTCGCATCAGATTGCCCGAAGCACAACCGACACTCATGAATGGTGCGCAGTACAGATTAAGTAAACGCGTCTTGCACGCGCTAACAGTTCTCGTCAGAGTTCACGAGTTCAGAGAAATTGATTATGGTGCACTTTGCTCTGAATAAGACCGCATTTCATTCCTTCAATAGTGAACCAGACATGAGATTTTGTTAGGCATAACGAGGCTGCTCCTGTTCGCGCCGGCGTAAGTGCTACAAACATGAATGAACGCACTAGTTAGAACAGTGTATACATGGCGTATTTATGTGTCACGCTGAAATATTCTGCACAGTTCTGAACCTGTCGACGTGAGTTGAAATGACGGCAGCACGTTTGCAAACAACGGAAGACATGCCTTGCCGCAACGCTATCGTTTTAGAAAGCAGAGCGACCAAAGCTACGAAAAAAAAAAAAAAAAACGAGTCATTACGCGTTTTTGCGCGTATGGAAGTTTTGTAGAACAAGATATTTCTATATGAGTAGGCATAGTCTGGTCCCAGGTGCATTTTCGATTGAGACCAAGTGAAAATTTCTCAACAACTATTACTTGGCCCTCAACTATTTCTCAACGAAATCTCTATAATTGGAGGACTTCATTGCTATTAAAAGTCACAGTGCAACTGTTAAGTCAACCAAGGTTGCGAGAAAGTCTGCCCGAATAATAACGCGTGTGAAATCATGATGCTAACGTGCAGCATAAATTACAAAAAAAAATACTTATTACGTATCGCAGGCATGCTTGCATGGGTGCTGTAAAGTAAAAAAAAAAAAAGGATTGACTAAGAGCTATCACTGCGACCAGGCATGCTTAACATATGGAGCTTGACATAAAAAAAAAAAAAATATCATTCCTATATGCAATCACAAACATCGACAGCAAGAAATTCGCTCAGAATAGTAAGCAAAACAGAAATGTAACTATGAATGTACAAAAACGTGCTGCGTGTACCTCTCATTCCACGTTGTAAGCGGAGCCGTCCTTGACTTGTGAAATGCACTTCGGCTCGGCAAGGACTACGCCATCTACGCTTAACAGAGATTAACGATTATTGATGCCTTCTCTGATCGGGTAGGTCGTCGCAATAATGAGTTTTCGATTACTATAGTTCATTCAATGGTGCGACGAGAGGCCGTTGCTCCAAACGGCCAATCTACCCGTCGTTTACTGTATTTTACTGCGATTAATTCACATTTACTTGCTCTCTTCACAAGCATACGCGTGGGGACGGTGTCTCATGAGTTCCATGTACATGTAAACAATCTGGTCAAACTACCGCCGTCACGTCAGAGAAAAAAGCTGATGCATGTGCCTCCCCCCCCCCCCCCTTCCCAGTCAGGTTATATAAATAAGACACTTCTACTCGAAAAAAATTTCTGGCTACTCTCCTGCCGAGTGGCAGTGTCAAGACGAATTAGCTCCCTCTCTCTATTAGGTGAAATAGAACTCGTGCCCAGTACCTTTCTTATTTTAATAACTTACGCAGCATTTTTCAGCGCGGTGCAGAGAACAACACTCTCCTTCCTTTTCGTCGTGAGCCCCAAAGCTGGGCTCACGACTTGGGTTACTGAAAGTGACTGCTGTACTCGGCACATTCTACTTTCTACTTGTAGTTGAACATGAACATTTATCATTTTGGAAAGGCGGTACTATGGAGAAGATAAAGAAAGCAGCTTTAAACAGCACTGTCGATGGGAAAAAGCAAGTGAGGGCCAAGTCAACGCCCTACTTGCTTTCAAAACACCCGCGCATTTTACGTCGCATTTTTTTTTCTTCACGTCTTTGTTTTTGTACCCAAAGTGTACGCATAAACTTACCCTACGCAAAAAAAAAAAGTGAGAAAAGACGATTACATAGCTCCTCCACATACCGACAATAATTGACGTCGTCACCACTCTTTGAGTAGGCTTCTACCAATGAGCGCCAACGTCACAGCTTGCGCTTGAATGACAGCCAATTAGAACCGGTGATAGCTGCGCTGGAATTGTGGTGGAAAGTGCCATACCGCTCGCAGCGCCACAGCCTACATTGTGGCGCGTCGAGTTGAGTAACAGCTGTGCGCAGCGATACACCACGATACTCACAATTTGCCTTGTTTGCCCACGGGTAGTTATCTTGATTGCTCCTCTGTGGCTGCCAACGGTGAGCCCTTTTAGCCGCTTTTGCTTGCTTGAGATTGATGCAGGAACGCTGTGCCATTTGATCTGCGATTGAAACTTTGAAAGTTTAGACACACCGTCTCGCTGACTTCATTTAATTTGATTCGTTCTCCCCAGCCCTCCTTTTTTTTCCTTCTCTATTACAAGATTAGCTGGACGCGCGACCCGCCCAGCTAACCCTCCTCTTTTACGCGCCAAATTTGATCGTCCCGGCGCACAATGCGCACATATTGGAATCACGTGCTCATTTGATAGACAGTTGCGTGTCGCGCTAAGAAACGTGGCGATACGAGGGCGTTGCCAGCGTGCGCTCATGGCGCTTCATTGCGTCTGCATATACGCGTATTCTCTTCACACGGTGTGTGTGATAGATAGGTATAAATTTTTTAGATGAATGAGACCTACACTTCTAGAAATATTTCGCGTGCGTGAGGAGCTCTCAGTCGAGTGTAAGTGAAGGACGCAAAATAAATCTGGCATTATTGTGATCCCACCTTGGAAGTTAGTTTGCGCAAGGTTCATTCCAGCATCTCTAGAATGAAATGGAGCCTCTAATCAGAGCAGATAGCGAGGGTATGCGGGCTGCAGGCAATGAGAGTAGGTGCGCCTCTTTCACCTGTCCGCCTCACACCCCTGAACTGAGGCATCAAAATAGGCGGCATTTGAAGCTTTCATTGTGCCGTCATTGTGGCGATGTTTCGTGATAATGGCTTGGCATGTGCCTTTATTATTAAGAAGATTAAAGAAGCATGCAGAAAAAAAATTACCGCCCCGCCGCCGTGGTCTAGTGGCTAAGGCTCTCAGCTGTGCTGACTCGCAGGTCGCGGGATCGAATCCGGCCTGCGGCGGCCGCATTATCGATGGAGGTGAAAATGCTGTAGCCCCGTGTGCTCAGATTTGAGTGCACGCTAAAGAACCCCAGGTGGTAAAAATTTTTGGAGCCCTCTAATACAGAGTGTCTCATAATCATATGATGGTTTTGGGACGTTAAACCCTATATATCTATAAAAAAAATTGCCAAGCTTCATTATTAATTTTTATAATAAATAAGTAATGCCTTCATCACAATAAATGTGCCTATAGTAGCCCACAATGATAATACTCGTTTGAAATGCCTATTATCTATGCTAATAAACAGAGACAAAGACGAGAAGAGACAGCTTTGATAGTGCAGTTAATATGACTAGACTTATTGCCTTACTTCATGACAGTACCTGGCAGATTTCAGAGGTGTCATTGTAGCTAAGGATATATCTGTGTATATAAAGTTGATAATCTGCTCTGAATATGAAAATATTGGGAAGGAGGTACAGAGCTCTGAAAGAGGAGGGCAACGCATGAAAGAGGTGTGGGAGATAGCTGTTAGCCATTACTCGAAGAGCGTTTACGAAAGGAGTGTCTGCCTTGATCATCTGCCCAGGGGGTGATGGCTGGCAGGTCTTTGAACGTGTAGTTCCGTTGTTGCATATGGACATAGGTGGAACAGCCAGGGGGGGGGGGGGGGGTGAGCTAGGCAACTTTTGACAGTGGTCAATATTGGCTGCACGCTACGGAAACCAACAACTAAGGCAAAGTTTTCATTGACCACAGTAATCACTCAGTTATAATGTTACTAGGGAATGAAAATATTACGAGAAAATGTTACATATAATGAAATATTTCCAACAATTCTGATTCGAAGATTTTCCTTGTAGGCTCTTCGCAGTGCGGGCCGCAGTACGACGCTTTCGCGGCTTGTGCTGAAACATTGCAAAGCAGCCTAGCCCTGAACAGGGCCCAATAACATTACATCACTGGCTCATGCTTTTATTCTGCTGTGCTTGGCCGATGCAGCTACAGATGGGAATGAGCAGTTTTCATGGACCAGTGAAAGCACTCGCTGCTTCACAAAAAATAACTTTTCCTCTGTCGAAAAAGAATAGCATCACTGCTGCTCTGTCCAAACAGCTGTGAGTCTATGAGTGTGATGAATTTTTTTCCATGTTTGGTTTTTTCGCACTGGAAGAGCCAAAAGAAAAACAAATAGGTTTTGCGCTTCAGTCTCCGATCAACCAAATCAGTGATCAGCCTTGTTTATGGTACCTTCTAACGATGGCAGCAGCTTGCAAAGTGGCGACAAATAAATCAGTAGATTCGAGCAGTGGGAAGCTCAGCTTTTAATCTTTCTCTGAACTTGATCCCACTAACCAAGGAGATAGTTAAGGTCTGTGGTTTTTTGCACTAAGGAGACTTAATTAGGAGTTGGGCTGGTTGGCTTTCATTCAACTTGAATTGAGTTTTACAGTTCCACAAAAAAAAACTCTCACAGCAAAAAAGCATGCTCGTGATTCTTCTCTCTTTTATCTCTCTCTTAACAAGGATGAGCTAATTGTATTTATGCAGAGAGTTGTGAGGTGATGCATAAAAAATCACTGCTATATCCACAAAGTGATGTGAGAGGCGCTTGCTCGGACATGATTGTGCAACCCGCGAATCCTCCATACACATCTCCCGCTATCATATATAGACGTGACAACGTTGGTATGTATCCCAGCACTGTCGATTTCCATGTTCCTGCGCATACCCCATACCTTGTAGTAAAAAACAGTGTCTTGCTCGCAGTTTTTTTATGGAGCCATAACCATATCGTACAAGTGTCTATGTTTATTGATAGTGACACGATATATGCCATATCTATGACGATAATAGTTAAGCACGTGTTGGGGGCCCCCGCCGTACTCATCTAGTTAAAAAGTGCGTTTTTTCGTGTACCCTGTATTCCCTGACAAAGGCAGGCTGTCCTGCTGAAACTTTAAAAGAAATAAACATTTTCACGCGTTTGTTCGTCGCTTCTCAATGCGTATATATATATATATATATATATATATATATATATATATATATATATATATATATATATATATATATATATATATATATATATATATACATACATGCATACATACATGCATATGAAGGTCGTGCCGTGGCTGAAACGTTGATAAAAGCATTTACCTTTTCAATGTGTGCTACCTTCAACTTCATTCAATACATATATTCATTCCATATATATATCCCGGGGACAAAAAGGAGTTGGTTTGCCACTGCATATGGAGTGGTTTAACTGGTCGCAACCAGCACTGAAAGGAGCCAGCTTGGACTTTCCTTCATTCTGATGTCATTTAACTAACTACTCAAGGGAATAGTATTGTGTTATTAGCATTTTGCAAATCTGAGCACAATATGCAAGGGACGACTGCAGAAACAAGACACCTAGAGTGCCTGTATTTTTTTACTTACCATTCACATCAGCCTTTGTCCACCAGTGGGCTGGGCAAAGGTTTGTCCCAGTGACCTTCAATTTCTATCTGTCTTGTGTAAGTTGATACCACCTATGCCTACAAACTTCTTAATTTTGTCACCTTACCTAACTTCGTTGCTCTCAGCCGAGTCATTCCTAAAACAATGTGCTGTGACGTACCCTGTATACAAATCCAATAAGCCCGAAATTCTGTCTTAATAATTATGCTGAAGTAGTTCATTTTGGTTGCCCACATTTATCTAGGTGTGGGTCAGGCGTCAGTGCACATCAATCTGTCTGCAATAATAATTAAGGCTTATTAACTTTTTTATACATCTGTTTTGCAGAAGATTATGCACGCGACCAGGCTGTCCTCCAGAGTTTTGCGGCGGCAGCTGAGTTGGTTACAAAAAAGGAACCAGGCTAAGTTGTACCCACTCAGTTCTGACCAGGTCTTTGAACGTGAAGAAAAATATGGTGCCCACAACTATCATCCACTTCCAGTGGCAATACACAAAGCAAAAGGTATCTTATTGATTAGTAATTATCCATAGCCCAGTCATGTTTAACTGCCCATGCACAAAGATACCTGTCTGTACTTATATATAATAGTACATTCATGTTTAAATCATCTGTAAAATATCCTAGTGATCGTATCAGACTGCTGTGGTAGTTATCATCCTTAAAGGATTTAAGTAGCATTTTTTATGTGGTGAAAAAAGAGTGTGCGGTGTAAAGTCGAATGCCTTAAGTCTGCTGCTTTTCCTGAAATGACAATTATGTCCACAATAGACAGCCTTTTAAGGGAGGTGAAAGCTGTTAGTCAAGCTGTCACACATGGTGAAGGTGTGCACTAGGCAATCCTGTGCCTCCTGTGGCTATTCCCTTACATGCACCAGCTTTCACATTGTCTGTGAAAGGCTGCAGGAAAGTGTGGTGTTTTGTTTTTATGCTATGAAGAAGCTCGCGCAGATGTGCGCTGTTGTGAATGGGCCCAGCCAGAACAAAGCATACAAAGTGCTACATGATTTGTTCAGTTTACAACTGTAGTGGTTTCCAGGATTCTGCTGCCTTGTGGCTGGTGTCATGTCCACCAGACTAGCCAGTGCATAAATGTAAGATTATGGGAGCACTGGGTGCACTGGTGGCACCAGGATTTTTTATGTGGGGGGGTGGGGTGGGGGCAAAGATTACAATTGTGTACCTTCAGGGAGGCACAGAGGCACAGAACTTATGCGTTGTGTTTTGACTACGCTTGCTCCTGCGCGGGGTGGGAGGGGCAGGGGACACAGGGGGGCAGGCAAAAATTTCTGGGGGGCTCCAGCACATCTGTGCCCACCGCTGGCACAGTCTCTGACTGGGTAGCAGCAAAGGCGTTAGTAAGAAATGGGCCACAGGATCGAATTCCGGCTGCGGTGGCTGCATTTTCGATGTAGGTGAAAATGCTGTAGGCCTGTGTGCTCATTGGGTGCATGTTAAGGAACCCCAGGTGCTTGAAATTTCCAGAGCCCTCCACTAGGGTGTCTCTCATAATCATATGGTGGTTTTGGGATGTTAAACCCCATGTATTATCAAGAAGTGGGCACGTTGCAGACTCCTTCTGGTTGCGAGGCACTCGTCGCCCTTACTCCTACAGCGCTGCGCAGTTTAGCAACACAGGAGGAGAGGGAAATTTTCAATGCTCCAGTAATTAGAAAAGACGCTGAAGTATGTGTTAGTAGCCCTTCTTTGGTGTGCTCTGTCAAGAAATTTGATCATCTGTGTGGAAGTGTGATGCCATAGGGGTTCTTAATATTGTGATAAGTGATGGCGGGCTTGCTGTGCGTATTATGTGTCTCTTTCTTTCGTCACCATACATACACTGGAAGCTATGCAGAGGGGCAGTGCACTGCCCAAAAGTTTAGTTGCCATGTATCATAGACCTTATTAGCCACTACTCGTGAAGATTTCCCATTGGGGAGCCATGGTGTCTGCATGATGCAGCCTCTGATATGGTCTGGCGAGCCATTAATGAAATCAGCCAATACTCGCCACACTCACTGGCTTCTACTTGCAGCATAGTCAATGATGGCATAGCCAAGTAGAAAGCAAGATATTTTTGGCTGCTTTTGACACTATTGTAAATTATCTGCTATGTTTAGTGCAATAACATTTGGTTCATATGTGCTCCGAAGCCTTGACTATAGATCGACGGCATTCTCTGAGTATGTTCAAAATATGTTTCTGGGCTTTCTATTGTGCACAAGGCACAATAGAAATAGGTGTGGAAGTGGAAATGTCGTTTTCTCTTAATCTTCATTTAGTTGATGTACTTCTTTCCCATCAGGCCTGTGATGCCCCGCCGCAGTGGTCTAGTGGCTAAGATACTCGGCTGCTGACCCGCAGGGCGCGGGTTCGAATCCCGGCTGCGGCGGCTGCATTTCCGATGGAGGCGGAAATGTTGTAGGCCCGTGTGCTCAGATTTTGGGTGCACGTTAAAGAACCCCAGGTGGTCTAAATTTCCGGAGCCCTCCACTACGGCGTCTCTCATAATCATATAATGGTTTTGGGACGTTAAACCCCACATGTCAATCAATCAAACCATCAGGCCTGTTTTAAAATTTACTCTATTTAAATATACCATACGAAATACCTGCACTTGAAAAACTTAGAAGCTTGTCGGTTTCAATTTGCCTTCTGTACACCATAACACAGTGAGCTCAGTGCATGCTGCAATATTGAGAATGCACGTTGGACCATCTGTTGCAAGGGCGGCGAAGCAACACCCTGCACTGCCACGTGAGCAGACGCTCCGCAAATCAAACGCAAAACTTCACAACCTGAGTATGGCTGTAAACATGTTTCGCGCTTTCCCTCTCCTAGAACTTTTGTGCTCTTATCATGTGAAACATCTTAAAGACCTTCTTTGATAGTCCGGAATGTCTACAGCACGTGCACTGCAGACCGCAGAAGAAATTTTATCCGGTACGTACTATCGTGATGAAAAGAAATGTGAACAGCAGAAAGCGTTGCTTTCGACTCAGTTGAACTGCGGCATGCCTTGGCTGTGGCAAGGCAAAACTTGTGCTGTAAGCCGGTGTCAATGTAGTGCTATAATCCTGCTTCAGGTTGCCCTCATGCATCGCATAAGTTTGCCATTTGCCAGTCATGTCTAGCACTTGAAACACACATGCGGTGTGAAAGTGCCAGCCAGAGCAAGATTTTATAGTGCTACGGGGACGCCGGCTGAAAGCACAGATTTGCCTTGGGACAGTCAAGGCTTGTTACAGTTCGATTGAGTCGAAAGCCATGTCTTCCGCTCTGTTCATGTTTTTTTGCATCGCGACAGTAGGCCGTTATAATTGCACTAAATCTGTGCGTTTCGTGCATCCACGTGTGAGTCGTAATATATCCTGTTATTGGCGTGCGGTTTGGGCAATGATTTGGGGCTGCATACTACAAGCATACTGTACACCAATCACTGCTGTAAAGCGAAACACCTGGCATCGTGCTTGAATAAACGCAGTAAGCGTACTTACTTGTTTACCGGGCTCGTAGTTTTTTTTGTTGATTGCAATTATCCAGTAGTGGTGGAGCTCGGTGTTTTTCGTTGCGGATGGAAATCTGTGCAATCTGAAATCACTGCACTGGCACGATTGCCGCGTCATGTTGTGATCTTCACAGAGAGTGCTGAGTAATATCTTTCTCTGGCGCTGATTATTTTCACAGCCAAAGACGATGCAGTGGGGCCCAGACTACATCATGAAGGTGGTAGCGGCATGCATAGGTGCTTTCTCGTATTTTGAACTCTCAGAGATGCCACTTGCCATGTTAACTTGGTGCCGCAGAGACATGCTTTGGCAGTTCAGGCGTCTCGGTGTGAGAGTATGCGCCGGCAGCCTAAGTGCCTGGGTGCGAGAGAGGATTGCTCTGGTTTATATGGCAGGATATATATGTCCTGTATTTCCAAAAGTTTCTTCAAGAATGGGAAACGGGGAAAAGAAGCGCAAAAATGTGGAGCTTGCTCGGAGATTTTTGTGTTTGTGTAACAGAAATTGAACTATAGTGTCTGACCTGCCATCATGGTCAAGTGGCTAGGACACTCGGGTACTCACCCAGAAGTCACGGGATCGAGTCCCGATTGCAGTGGCCACATTTTTAATGCTGGTGAAAATGCTTGAGGCCCATGTGCTTGGATTTAGGTACACGTTAAAGAACTCCAGGTAGTTGAAATTTCCAGAGCCCTCCACCACAGTGCCTCTTATAATTATAGACTTTTTGGTACGGTAAACCCCAACAGTTATTATAATATTGAATTATAGTGTCTTGATCTTAAATTAAAAATAATGAAACAGGCTGGAGTAAAGCATTCTATTAAGTTAAATTAATAGGATTAAAAAAATGAAGTGAGAGTGATTACTTGTGCACACACACACCTACATGTTCTATTTTTGTGTGCTCAATGCAGGTGTCCATGTGTGGGACGTTGATGGCCGTGTTTACTTTGATTTCCTGAGTGCATACAGTGCTGTGAACCAAGGCCACTGCCATCCTAAAATTGTGAGGGCTTTGAAAGAGCAAGCGGAAATCGTAACTCTCACCTCCCGAGCCTTCTACAACACTGCTCTGGGAGAGCTAGCTGAGAAAGTGACAAATATGTTTGGTTATGACAAAGTGCTGCCTATGAACACTGGTAAGTACTGGCCAATGATTCATGATATAGCATAGCACATATTTCATGCCTACACAGTAGCATACAGGCCGGCTCCTCGGGTTTGCCCAGGAGACTTCAGAATTGCGAGCCTGATTGTATAGGTTTACTATAACTTTGCCAAAAAACCCTACTATAATGCCACCATGAAAAGGAAATAATCAAGAACATCAGTTGTAAAATTTTCTGATAGCATGTGGCATAGTAGTGCATGTCCCTTAATTATGCACTTGGACATGCATTGATTATGTATCTGTGTGTGCGTATATATATATATATATATATATATATATATATATTATTCAAAGGTCGCAGGTTCGGTTCCTGCTCACAGCAAGTTATCTTTTCACCCACTTTTCTTTCTGTACATTTCCATTACAATTCGGTCTAATAACTTCCCCTATACATTACTTGGCATTATTGTCTGTTAGACCTCATTATTATTGTGTCAAAACACGGAAAAACTAGCCCTAAAGTATACACTTCTTTCCCTTATATATATATATATATATATATATATATATATATATATATATATATATATATAAATTGGCTTGAGCAGACAAACATACGAAAACTTTTATTACTCCTACGTTTCGGCCGGGGTCCGGCCTTCGTCAAAGAAGGCCTAACCCCGGCCGAAACGTACGAGTAATAAAAGTTTTCGTACGTTTGTCCGCTCAAGCCGATTTCTATTTATCACTGGATTCACAGAAGACACTCGCTTGATATATATATATATATATATATATAATACAATTTTTTTATGTGGATCCAGAGCTGCTTTGTATGCGTTGAGAAACGACGGACAAATGTGTGAAAATGTTTATTATTTCAAACGTATCGGCAAGAGGGCCTGCCTTCGTAGGGTATCTCTGACGAAGGCAGGCCCTCCTGGCGATACATTGGAAGTGATAAACATTTTCGCACGTTCGTCCGCTGTTTCTCTCTCTCTATCACTCTCTCTCTCTCTCTCTCTCTATATATATATATATATATATATATATATATATATATATATGTATATCTGTGCTCAAGGTCATGGACGAAATTCTCACTTACTGCGAAAAATTCTAATCGAAAATGGAGGAAAAAAAGACATTTTGCCGTGCATTAGACTGAGCTTAACAAATCTTCGTGAAAATTAAAGCAACGTTCTCTTCTACGGCGTTCCTCATAACCCACTGAATGTTTATGCGATTAACATGTTCCCACGGCCCAACTGTAAAGGTCAGCTCCGTGAGTTCCTTGGGATCGTGAGCTAGTGCCGCTGTTTAGTAACCCAGCGTGCAACTATCCCGCAGCCTCTTCACCTCCTGCTGTCGATACACGAAAGTACTGCTAAGGAGCTTCGCTGGACAGAGGGCGCCCAGCGGTCCTCCAGGAGATCAAGAGATGTATTGCAAAAGCCGCGCTCTTCACTTACCTGCAACTGGGATTTCTGCAGTGCGTTATGGTCGTTGCATGAGACGCAGCTGTTGGTACCGCACTTCAGCAATGCCTCGAAAGAGTATGGCGGCCGATCGCTTGCTTCTCCTGGAAACTGATGCACATCAAACAGCACCTTCGGATGTGAACTGTTGGCAGTCTACACGATAGTGTGGCACTTTCGGCATTACTTGGAAGGTACTGAGTTTTTTGCCGTAACGGACCACAAACTTCTCACGTATGCCTTGCAGTCACTGAGTACTGAGGAACGCTCATACTGCCCACGAAATGCAGCAGATGTCATACATATCTGAACTTACCGCAGACGTCTGCTACATCAATGGAGTTGACACCGCGGTCGCCGATGCTGTTTCCCGTAGCCCAGTCAGCGCCATAACCTCGCCCACAGAAATAGACCTCGACAAAATGGCAGTGGCTCAACACAATAACAATAAATTGCGCCGCCTACAAGAAACGTCGACGTCGCTGAACCTGCAGTGTTTCCCCTCGCCAGGTACGGAAGGCCTTTACTGTGACACATCTACTTGCAAGCCACAACCATTCGTGTCCATGCACCTCTGGCACGGGTATTCGCATCGCTACACAAGATGTCACACCCGGGAATCCATGCTATGCAAAAGCGCCTCAAAGCACATTTTGTATGGCCCGGCAAGAACTGAAATTCCTGACAATGGACTCTTGAGTGTCTCACGTTCCAGCGCTCCAAGGTGCAGCATCACACCGTGACACTGTTGCAAATGTTTCACGGGCCAGATGCGTGCTTTGATCATGTATGCATGGACATCATCGGGTCGTTGCCACCCTGTCAAGGCCAAATATACTTGTTAACTTGTGTGGATTGTTTCACGAATTGGGTAGAGGGTGTTCCCATTCTTGACATCGCAGCCGAAAGTGTTGCTCATGCTTTCGTTAGCCACTGGCTCTGTTGTTTCAGCGTGCCATTATCCATCACAACTGACTGAGGAAGCCAATTTGAATCTGCATTATTTATCAGTCTGACGAAGCTCATCAATACATTGTGGATCAGAATGACTGCTTACCATCCAATGAGTAATGGAATGGTTAAGCGATTCCAGTGACAGTTGAAAGCTGCACTCATGGCAAGTGAAAAACACTCGTGGGTCAAAGCACTGCGCATTGTACTCTGGGGCATAGAAACTGCATTCAAGGTGGACATTGGATGCAGCACTGCAGAACTTGTCTACGGCACAACCCTGTGTCTGCCTGGTGAGTTCTGTGCGCCTGACTGACAACAAGCCCAGATTTCTGCTGGTGACTATGCATCGCATTTACATCACATAATGATGAAAGTTCGGCCTACACCTCCACAGCAGTCCATAGAAAGAAGAACATATGTGAGCAGCGAACTCGAGTGGTGTAGCCACGTCTTTTTGGGTTACAATACAGTAGTACCGAGACCACTGCAAGCACCGTAAGATGGACCCTTCAAAGTTATTCGCTATGGGAAGAAGACGATTATAAGTGCTGCCGCCAAGAAGTTGTGTCACCAGACCGAGCTAAGCTGGTGCACAGGGAAACCAACTGGTCCACGACAGCAACCTCCATCTATTCGCCTGAAACCTGCAGAGCAGCGCCACATCCCACTGCAATGGAAGCGACGCACACAGATATTCCCCAAGAGACTGAATTTTACTGCAGATGCAGTGGAAGATGGACAGTTGCACCATATTGCCTTGACCTGTAGTCAGTGGTCGCTCTAGCGTTTCATTACGTTCATGCTCTCACTTGGAGTGGAGTAGGGGAGTACCGTGGTGAACTCTAATAGCGAATTCCATTGGCAGAACAGGAGTAGAGGGGCAGGGCACTGAGAAGTGGGGGGCAGAGCATTGAGAGCAGGGCCACTCAACCTGCCACTGGAATGTGCCGCGCTACTGGAGGGCAGGTGAGAAGGAGATGAGTAGGGAGATCATGTGACTGAAACATTCCAAGCCCCGGCATATTCTTTGTGGGGCAGCAGCAAAATATGCGTGAAATCGGTCAGCCACATATTCTTCATTATCCTAGTGTGCTTGTGCAATGACTCATTCGGAAAACGTCCAGCTCTCATCGTAGCCATCCGTACAAAACAGCCGTGTCAAACTACACATGGTTGCTACCATTGCCGCCGCGCTCGCCAGCTGGAGAAAAATTTGGAGGCTGTGACGTTCAAGGACCACGTGACTCGTCGTACTGCGCCTACTCCGCTTTTCAGGCGAGAGCACTGCAAACTGCTCTTGGCTGCTCTCGGCGCAGCAAAAGCACTCTTGCTCTAGCAATGGGTTACAGTGCTCCTGCGTTTGTTCGACCACTGAAACACGCCGGCTCTGAAAAGAGCACTTCAAGTGTGGTTTTAAGTGCTCCTGCTCTCCCAATGGAATTCGTCATAAGGGCACTATGGCGCTGTAAGTGGCACTGCCAGCATGTCGCCGACCATAATTCTTTTCTCTCTCCCTGCACCGCCTACAAAGTTGTGGAGAGGGAGTGAAAAGGGGAACCAGTCCCCGAGTCTACCGAGTTGAACAAACAATAAAGTTAGTTGGTATCAAGACTTTCAGCAACAGAAACGTACCAAATACAGATGCTGAAAACACAATAATGGATGTTCAGAAGTGCAGTACTTTCGCAATCGCAGTGGGCGGAAGCAATGGCAGCTGGTCACAAATGTCTCATTTTCGATATGCCACCCCCCCCTCTCGCTGCGGTCTCCCTAATTTTCATGCTTCTAGGTTAGCAGGCATGGCAGCATCAGTAATGTCACATTAATAGAGCATGTCGTCTTGGGAATGGGCGGTTGAAAAAGCATTTGGCTGAGTCGCAGCGATCTGCAAAAACTGACAGCTTTCAAACGTAATAAATTATACACAATTTACACTTAGAGCTCAAATGGGTTGGTAAATGAGCCTTAGACTTGGTCTGCTAGCTCAATGTGTTTGTACAAAATCGTCATAACCGTTTCAAGGTCCACTTAAGGTATGTGCACACGGGTGGAAAGCTTGCTGCGGCGGCATCCTGCCCGTCGGCACCTCCACGCGGCAAGTAGTGGCACGCTTTCCACATTGATGGTGCTGTGAGTGTAGCGAGACAAAATGGGCGCGTCCAGGCGCACCTGCCCACCTGCTTGCTGTTGGCACGTGGCTTGTCTTCAACAGACGGAGAGAGATGGCACGAGTGCATAGAGCAGATGATGCCTCGCCGAGTGGACAACAGCTCGTATCTCTTGCAGTCATCACTGGTGCTGCCGGCCGCTGCTCCATCGCCCCAACAGCCCGCAGGCACTAGCCCGGATCAGTCGCAGCTATAGCTAGAGCTTCAGGTGAAGGCAACTGCAGCGCTACCGCAAATATTCAGCACCTTCTGCTTCACCCGCGTCGCTTGCTGCCTGCTCCAGTAGACCAACTCTCTCCCATTCTAGCACACTAGCCATGGCCACTCCATGAAAATGCAATGCACGGGTGCGGCCTGCTACTTCGCCCAAAATTGACGTGAGGAGCCTCGTTGTCTGCGCTGCCACAGTGGCACTACTACTACAGGACTAGCCGGTGCGGGTGATGACACTTCTGTGGCTGTGTCTACATGCTTCACGCAGCACTTCGCATTTAGATTTTATAGTTGTGAGAGTTCTGCATTCTTTTTCGAAACTATAAAATAAAATCTCACGGCTGCCTGCATTATCACTAATGGGCTCACATGAGGCCGAATGGTGTAACTTTGCAAGTGAACTTAGGGTGCCTTGATGCCTGTGTGCTCTTCTCATCAAGGCGCTCTAAACAAACTCGAGTCACATGACCACCGTTGAAGAGAACTACTATAGCAAGTTATTTATCGAGTGGTCACCTTGATTGAGTGTGCATATTTAGTGGGAAAAAGGAAAATCAGTAGAGAACAGAAAGGTTCTTGTTCTGTACTCAACATGAAGCCATTCTTTGATTAATGTGCTCACTTCAATTTCCTGTGTCACTTGCAAAATAGTTTTTCAGTTTGGCCTGGCACAGCAATTTGGAAAGGTGTCTTGTCGTTGCAAGCTCATAGCCTTTACTTGAATGTGCATTTGTAGTATTATGTAATGATATTTATAGGCTTCTTACATCCGAAAGTGCATACTTGTTTGATGATGAAAAAGCTATTTTGTCACCTTTGTCGGCCAATTCAAGCTACTTCACAAAGTCCTGGATTTATTTACTCTCATGATAGTCTCCAAGTTGCTGCCTCATTATGTCATGCTCTTGCAGCAGATTTTGAAGTGTGTCTTGTTGACGTTTAATTGTGGTCTTGAGCCAGTGCTCCGTCTTTTTCGCATCATTCAACACATTCACGATGCTCAATGTTGTTTCGCAGGCTTTGCCGACAAGCAAAATATTTGCGGTGTACCTTTCTGCGGTTGTCTAAAAAATGGCTTTTTATCGCTCTTCACTTTCAGAAAAAAAAAAATGAGGCAAATGCACTTATTTTTGTATGTCCCAAATCTTCTAGGCCAGCTGTTGCTTTTCCCTGTGCATTGAAACATGTCGTAAGTGCTTCGACATCGTTTCCATCGCGGTGTTTTGTCCATTTTATTTTCGCATATACGAGGTCTGTTAGAAAAGTAACCAGCCTTTGGTGGAAGAAAAAGAACCGGCATCATTGGAGCGCTGGAAACCTAATCCCTCTCAAAGCAGTCTCCTTGGGACTCCAAACATTTCTCCTAGCGGTGCTGCCATTCTTGGAAGCATTCTGAGAAGGCCTCTTTCAGAATGGAGTTTAGCTCAGCTGTCGTCTGAAATAGCTCTCCTTTTCATGTCCTCTTGAGTTAGGGGAAACTGCTAGAATTCACAGGGGACCATATCGGGAGAGTAAGAAGCCTGTTGAACTACAGGAGTCTGACTTTTTATCAAAAAAGTCTAAACCAAGTGTGAGGAATGTGCAGGAGCATTGTCGTGATGGATTCGTCATTTTCCTGTTGACCACAACTCAAGTCCCTTGTGCCGCACAGCATCACGTAGGCGACGAAGGACATCCCCGTAGTGCTCTTTGGTGATTGTTTGACCCTGTGGTGTGTACTCGTGGTGTACCACACCGCAGGAGTCAAAGGAAGCACTCGGCATCACTTTGACGTTGCTGCGCACTTGGCGGGCCTTCTTTGGTCTTGTTGACTTAGAATGCTTCCACTGTGACGACTTGTATTTGGTTTCCGGGTTGTACCCGTACACCCAAGACTCGTCACCAGTAATAATTGTGTTCATGAAGTTAGTGTCACTGCTTGTGAAATTCAGCATGTCCTGTGAGACTTCAACACGAAGTTGCTTTTGCTCCACTATGGGTAGTTCCGGCACGAATTTTGCCGCAACTCTCTTCATGGCTAAATCTTTGATCATAATTGAATGTGCAGAGAAAGTGCTAATGCCCACATCTTCCACAATTTCTCAAATAGTCGCACGAGGGTGCTGCATCAGCACAGTGTTCACTTCGGCAATGACCTGGTCATTTTGGCATGTTGATGGTCGGCCGGAGCGTGGCTCGCTCTCCACTGATGTGCGGCCATCTTTAAACCGGTTGTACCATTCCTTAATCTGTGTGCGGCTTATAGCATCGTCACCGAAAGCTGTCTTGATCTTCCGAATGGTTTCCACTTGGCTGTTGCCCAGTTTGCTGCACCAGTTGCTCTGTCATTTTTCTTGCAAAAAAAAAAAAAAAACCACCAAAGCACTGTGTACTACCTCACTCAAACACTGCATCACAGCGACTGACACCATTGGCAGGCGGGAAAAAATTTATGCATGTGCACAAAGGTTCAAGGTCGGCTGATGCAAGCGCGCTAGGCCCGTGTGCTCAGATTTGGGTGCACGTTAAAGAACCCCAGGTGGTCGAAATTTCCGGAGCCCTCCACTACGGCGTCTCTCATAATCATATAGTGGTTTTGGGACGTTAAACCCCACAAATCAATCAATGATGCAAGCGCGCTTGTTTCAAATCCATTAGGTGCTTGAAAAAAAAAAAAAAACGGCGGATACTTTTCTTACTGATCTCGTACTCTGGGTAGTTTGGGAAGGCGGTGGGAACAACTCTTCGAAGCAATATCTTCAGCTTAATTGACTTCTTATATATATATAGTCATTGTTGGGGAAGTGTAGTGAACACACCAAAGACCGGTCACTTGGCTCCCAAGGGCTTCCTTCGATACCTGGCGAGAATTGTTTTCAGCCATGATTTAAGGTGCTCTGCATCACACGAAAACTAATAGTGGTATTGAAATAATGGGTCTCTTCTTGCGTTTGTATTACACAACGGAACGCAACAGTTGTACAGCATAGTGCCACATGTAACACGTGAAAAATCACCACACTTTTGCACTAAAGCGTGCAGGCAAGAAGCGATCGAGCTAGATCTCTCCAACCTGTACAGAGTCAACGTCCGCAACTGATTTGGGCTGGCTTCGAGGGGGAGAGCGATCGCTGGAGTTACTGTATAGTATGCTACCTTTGGGCCTAAAGATGACATATACAGCGACTCTAACGGTACCGTACTATCGGCGCCCCCACCAAAAAAAGCGGCAGCAACTGTAAACTTTCTTTTCAGAACTGCGCCCATACAAGTCTGCGCAACATGGCAGGCCGCATCCCGTACATGTGTTCTATTAAGCGACCATGCTTTAGCCATTACCGAATGTCCACGACATGATATGCGATGCTTACAATGGGCACAATAAGTTAACCCGCTCTGAACTTTTAAGGAGAGATGCGAGTCAGAAAACAGAAGTTTTTTTTCCAAAGTTGGATATTTTTTGTTTTTATATGATTTCACAAGTTTAGCATTTCTACCTTCTCCACAAAAAAAAAACAACAACTGAAAATCGCAATTAAACTTGATGTAGGCTAAAATTGTTTTTAAAGAGCACAAGGTGGCTACTAAAACTATAAATTGCTCATTATCTAGAATCCCCTAGAAATTGCCACCTGGCTGTTTGCCATTGCATTTCGCATGAGGAGTTTACTAAAGCCACATGCTCAAAATACCCATAATGGAAGAAATCATCCTAAAAAACATATTTTTCTGCATGGATGAGCTTTCACTTATACCCTTAAAATGCGTTTTTCTCAAGACCCATTCTTGGGCAACTTGTTGAGTTTGGAAATCATGTTTTTAATACTTCTGATAGCTCGATCGGGATGAAATTTCGCCCACAAATTCTTAAACAAATAAAGGGTGCAAGTGGGTCATTTAAAACTTTATATCACCTGTATAATTATTATAAATCTTATGTGAGCAATTAGTATGGGCTGAGGATTCGAAGGATTATCACATTACAATTTCATTGCGATAGCGGTTATATGGATACTCACCATTGCTGTCATGTCTCGAATATGTATATATGTACTCATATATGTAAAAAAGGCATAACGAAAAATAAGTCAGTAGTAGAATATTCCAAAGCAACATACCAGGGATTTTCACCAGCAATTTCTTGCTCCCCAGCCTGCGGCTATAGCTGACGTAGCCACTTGCCATGCTTGGGCCAGTGATGTCACGGCGAGCTATTCTAATGCACCATTTATTGCTCGCATTATGCATGTCTCAGAACAGCTTGAGCATATTTTCAATCGCCAACTCCTTTACATTTTCTTTCAAATTGAAAGCTGCCCTTGAGAAGCGCAAAAAAATGGGGCACCCTTCTGTACCACTCATGATGTAGAATAAGGAAGGAAAGAACACGAGGCACACTAAGCATCAGACACCATCACGTGGCAGAAGATGCAGAGGGATCATCCCACGTCTCTCAGTTTAATAAAAGAAAAAGAAAAATCAAACAGTGTCGGCTACTGCATTGTGGACATATTCAGTGCATTCTTCAAATACAAACACGTAACAACTATGACGGTTGTTGGTTAACCTTTGTCCAGTGTAAACCTATGCGTTCTTTTTGAGCGTTTTGTGCTCTAGGAGCACACTAAAAGTACCGAGCTGGTTATTGTTTTTTGTGTGATATCCCAATTTCTCGCTGTCGCATTCATTGCTTTTCCTAGTGGCAAATCTGTGACTTTTTTGTACATTAAAAGGTCTTATATCCACTTTCTCGATAGTTATTTGCATTATATTGTTAATGTAGAGCAATATGAGCCATTAATGGCTGACAAAGTTTGTCCAAAAAGAGCTATGCCTCACACATTGTCCCGGCATAACACGAAAACTGTTCAACTTACTATAAAACTAATTACATATTTGAAATCAGTATAAAAGTCTATATATACAGTAAAATTACGTTGCCCGAGGCTACAGATTAACACAAAAGAGAGAGAGGAAAGTAAACATTTATTTTAAAACAGTGTCCCGAGCAATGCCCGGTGTCACCCTGATGTGGCAGGGCTTCTTAGTCCGGGAACCCTCTGGCTTCTACTGCCCTCTTGGCCCTGGCGACGAGTTGTTGTTGGTCTTCCAGGTTCTCGAGGGCGAGCTTCGCCTCCCACGTTTTTGTTTGGTCTTCGTTCATCCATCCTGCTTCATAATCAGTCGAGTGTTGTTGCAGATTACGTCTGGCAATACACTGACATGTAAGAAGCGAGTGTGCCAGGGTGTCTGGCACGCTGCAGAGCGGGCACATAGAGCTATATCTCGTTGGGTAGAGACGGTGCACTAGGGCCGTGTATGTGCTGCTTTGCAGGCGCCTCAGTATCACGCTTTCCTCTTTTGTCAGTTTTGGGTGTGGTGGAGGGTATACTTGTCGCTCTAGCCTGTAACGCTGGAGTAACTACGAGTAGGTGTTTTGAACAACTGCCGTCTCTTCAACGATGGGTTGGATGTCCTGTGGGCAGGGGACAGCCCAGCTGACGTGCTCGCGGGCAGCGGCGTGGGCCGCTTCATTTCCCTACAGACCCTCGTGTCCTGGCACCCATAATATACAAGTGTATGGGAGTGGAGTGCTTCACCGTTTCAAAATATTGATGGCATTGGCTGAGATACGGCCCTTAGCGAAATTCCTGCAGGCGGCTTGCGAGTCGGTGAAAATCACCACGGCGTCTGTACATGTTGTGGTTGCTAGAGCGGTTGCCGATTCTTTTGCTGCGTCTGAATTGAGTGCGTTGACCGTGGCCGACGCTCATTCTCGGCCTTAAGAATCTAAAATGCTGCAGATACTTTGCCGCGTCAGTGTAGCGGGCATCCGGGTCTTGCTTGAACTTTCGTTGAATAGTGTCAGCTCTAGCCTTGCGTCTACTTTTGTGGAAAGTACGATGCATGTTGCGTGGAATAGGTGCAATGGACAGCGACTCTCTAATGTTCAGCGGAATGCGCTTTTTCCGGTCTGCATCGGCGATGAACGTGTCGTTGTAAGATTAATGCGACTTTTTTTTTTTTTATCGCATCTCCCCTTAAGAGAACATGTTCGAGTGCGACGTCTTCGGAGCTTGGCTTAATGACGATTTCCGTCGACTGCTTTCGGGTGCATGAAAGTGTTACGGGGTCAATGTTACGTTGCTTCCATGGTAGGAACGAGTGATGAAGGAGAACGCATTTCATCAAAACAGAGAGCTGGAATCGGGTCAATCTTCCGGAAGCCATCGCAGCTTCGAGCTCTTGTGCAGGCTCTCATGCACCAGGGTTGGAGAGCATGCTGTAATCACACACCAGAAGTCGCTTGTTAATTGTTAAGTTTGCAAGATTGCACTCCACTGGCTAGAGTGCCCTCAAGCTCCTTAAAGGGAATGTCAACTGCCCAGAACATGAAATGAGATGACTCCGCTGATGGAAAGATTGTCTATCACGTTGACGCAAACTACCCCTGTTTTTTTTTTTTTTTCGTGAGAGGTGGATTTATATGTCCAGAACATGAAATGAGATAACTCCGCTGATGGAAAGATTGTCTATCACGTTGATGCAAAGCACCTCTTTTTCTTTTTTTTTCGTGAGAGGTGGATTTATATTTTTATTTGTACTTTGAAAGTTGCAAAAAATGACCTGTGGCATCTCTGCCGGCTAAAACACGAAGCAACCGATGTACCTGGCCACGTGACCATTGATTGTTGCATGCGGTTGGCGATTGTTTTCCTAGTATTGAAATATTGTTTGTTTCTTTATGTTAAAAGATAGTACTCCAGAAAAATGTACGTATTGGCCTGCGTTAGTTGTATATATTGAGTTTTTTAACATCATCATGTTAATATGTATAGGGTGTGTTCACACTCAATAATGGATAATGCAGCTGTTATGATCAATTAAATAGGGCTCAGATTTTGTGCAATACCACTTAGTTTGAATTCAAAGCAAGCAAAATGTACAGAACTTATGGACCAAATATAGAAATTTAGGGTTAAAGAATGGACAAACATTGGCTTTCACAGTCTTCTGTTGGTCAATGTTCTGCCAGCGTAATATCGGCTCTTACACTTACATTAAAGCCAACATCAGCTTCAGTGGCAGATTCGTAGCTACAAGGTGTGGCTATCTTGAGTAACTGTGGGTACCACATGTTATGCTTGTGGCTTTTGAGTCATATTTCAATCTTTGAGTGCTGTAAGAGTGTTCATTGCATGCAGTTACCAGAGAGCAGTGTGCAACAGGTGCTATGCTATGTATATTTTTGAAATGTTGCTTACATGCTGTATTATGCAGGTGTGGAGGCTGCAGAAACTGCCTGCAAGCTAGCTCGGCGGTGGGGGTATGATGTGAAGGGCATCCCTGCCAACAAGGCTAAAATCGTGTTTGCTGAGAACAACTTCTGGGGTCGCAGTATCGCAGCGGTCTCTGCATCAACAGATCCATCAAGCTATGCAGGCTTTGGACCATTTGTGCCAGGCTTTGAGATCATACCATACGATGACTTACCAGCTTTGGAGGTAGGCAGCTTTTGGCTCAATGTTGGCCACTGTTACAGGTTTTTTTTTTCTTTCCTAGAACTTGCATTGAGACAAATAAAAATGCCCCTGGGTAGTAATTTTAATTTCGTAGATTAGTGAGATAGTTTGTCCAAGTTACTGACAAACTTTATTGTAATAGTGCATTATGGCTGCAACTCAAAACCAGCAACATTCAAAGCCAACCTTTCTAAGAGCTAAATCACCCATTTAGAGAGGGAATATTGCATTAAATTCCAAAGTCATTCAGTGTTGTTTAGTGCTGTCCTCAGCGAATCGATAGAGGCATTCTAGAATGGAGGCATCACTTTCAAGCATGGAGCAAGATTAGTTAAAGGGGTTCTGGCACCTTTTTTCAGAAGCGAGTTAACTCTGCCATAGAAATCTGTATACAAAGACAGCTATGAACAACTGTTATGCTCGGCAAATGCTGACGAGATGTTTTATTTTGATAGTAAAGTCAATTTTCTTACAGCACACCTACTGACATCAACACTAATTTGACGTCAGACTACAGTACTAATTCTAGTGACTTCACGTAGCAATATCACTAGTTGTGATGACGTCAAGCACCCAAAGACAAAAAATGGCAGCTCGTGCATCGCCTTCTTGATCGTCTGCTCACGTTGTGCGGTCATGTGGTCACTGTCATCCAGCGTGCCTGTGAAGCGAGCCAGCGGAGCCTGGAATAGTGTACGTGCAGGCGAATACAAGATATACGCTTACCAGAGGGCAAAGGAATCGTTTGATTTAGAATGTGTTATCATGGCGCCAATATTTTGCCCTGTGAATTCTTGCGCCAGTGAAGCAGGGGACATTAGGTGCAAGTTCAACTGATTCCTGTCCAATCGGGTGCTGATGCAAGCGTGGGTCTACTTCGTGCGCTGTGGCTGAGACAAAGATTGGATGCCAACCAAGTGAAGTTTACTCTGTTCGCTGCATTTCACTCCGGATGCGTACACGTGCAACATGCAGTTTCTGAAAAGTTGCAGTTAGACATGCTGGTAGTTGCTAAAAGATTCATCTAGGAACATTTATTCAGGTTTTTTTCACCTATGTGTAACCTGCTGTAGGCAATGTGAAATTTGTATAATATATGTAGCCTGATGGGTGCTTTACATTGCTCATTTTATTTTGCCTTAGGGCCATCCAAAGTTTCCAATTCCACTTATATTAAGCAGATTTGGGCTTCTTTTTTTTTTTTTTTTTTTGCTGTCACTTGCCACCTATTTTTTTTCAGTTCACAGTAGACTCTCAATAAACTAAAATCTGTTGAGCAGCACTGCTGCTTAACAACTGCCTTCAGTCTGATTGGTTTCGTACTGGCATTCTTCAGCTTTGTTCATCTCTCAGTAAATGGAACTCCTATCAAACGGAACATATGTTCCTGCTCCCTTCGGGTTCTATTTTAGAGAGTCTACTGTATTTTTTTTGTTTAGCAAATATAGTTATTGTAGTGTTCATCATGTTCACCAGTAGTATGTTTATAGTGCACTAATGGCTCATTTGTTGATGACTCTGTGCAGTTGAGTGTTCAAGTCAAACATTAGGTAAAAAAAAGTAACTGGGAAAACAAGTCAGAGGAAACAAGAAGTAACATTAATTATGCATTGGTAAATGCGTCTTCAGCTGGATGGAGACTATCCTGAAGACAATCTTAGAGTAAATACGTGCTTCTCTTAGTATATTTTCACAAATTTCACCTTTACAAGTTAATTAAAGTGATTTTTCAATCTCTTTTTCAGATTTGTTATTTTTACCATAATTAAAATAATTTTTAAGAATGGCAAAATTTGTAAAATCTTCAGTACAACATATATTTATTAAAAGTCAAATATAACATTAATGTAACGACACATTCCAATTTTCGAAACGTAACTGTAACGAGTTTTTTTTGAATTTCAGAAACTTGTAATGGGAACTTGTTCAGCAATTCGGAAGGGATGAGCTTTCGTAAACCTGTACGACATTGCTTAACTATCACGGCAGGTGCCCATATACTGCCCATATACATCATTACAGATAGGTGTGAATGAAAACAGAATTGTTCATGGCACATTTGTTTCATTATTTTGTGAATGTCTTCAGCAGTATGAAAAGAAGCAGCCACATTTTCATTCAGAACACTGTCATACACAAAGAAGCATATGACAAGAGCACAAATGCTTGAAATTTCTTGATATGATTTAACATTCTAGGTTAATATTTCTTCATCATGAATATTTGCTTTAGAGTGCAGATATCCTGTTGCCTACAGTGTTTTGACAGCTGCACCACACGTGAGAAAATGTGGGATGCACTTGTGTTATCAAGTTGCCTGTCAACAGGGCTGGGCAGAACTACAGCACTACTCAGAAAAGTATTCTGGAATACAGATATTTGAATACATGGGCTGGAAGCCTAACATACAAATACTAAGCTACTTCTACGGCATCCCTGACCCCACTAGGAATGAAACGTGGGCTGAATCTGAAAAAATGATAATCGATATCTGCAACAATAACCTTGGACTAACAGTGCAGCCTAACGACATAGAACGCGCACATCGTCTCGGTATTCATTCACTAAACCGAAATCGTCCCATAATTGTGAAATTTTTATCATACAAAACCAGAGATGCACTTTTATCAAACGGCAGGAAACTGAAGAACACTAACTACAGCATCGGGGAGGACTTTTCCCGCCCCGTTCAATATGCGCGCAAGCAATTACTTGCATTTGCAAAAGCACGTTCGGACAAGTTCTCCTTGCGGTTCAAAACACTGCACGTCGGGTCGAAGCGCTATATATTTGACGCATCATCACACATGGTTAAGGAAATTGCATAGCGGTTACCCCGCCAACAAAGAGCAATAAAACGCCAAACGGCTTCCCCATGTCATGTTCTCTCGTTTTCCGTAATATTCACTAACATACGTAGCCTTCTTCCAAAACGTGAACTCATATCCAACATTATCTCGTCATCAAAAAGCAACATACTCGTATTAACAGAAACGTGGCTTACCAGCGATATAACGGATGCGGAAATATTAACTGACTTACAGGACTTCCACGTGTACCGAAATGACCGAAATGGCTCACGGGGGGGCGGAGTACTTATCGCAGTTCATCGGGGCATATCTTGCTCCGTTGTTAACGTCGATTCCGATACCGAATCCCTGTGGCTAATTTGTCGTACTAACACCGTAACTGTCCTACTTGGCGTCTGCTACAGGCCCCCGCAAACGGATCCAAATTTTCCATGTCATCTGAACAATTCCATTCAAAAACTTACTTCCGCTTACCCAAAGGCTCGCATTCTTCTGTTCGGTGATTTTAACTACCCTAATATCGACTGGCAAAACATAGTTACTTCTACATTATCATGTCACGCAGAGGCGAAAAACTTCCTCGATGTATGTCTCAACTTTAACCTTACACAATTAGTCGCCCAACCAACCCGTGTCACACGAGGATCAGCAAATATTCTCGACCTGATATTAACCAATAGCCCCGAGAACCTATTATCTATTACTTACCTTCCTGAGATCAGCGACCACAAGGTCATACATGCTTTATTTTCATTTACCTCGACCAAAAAACAGACGACTAATAAAACAATTGTTCTTTATGATAAGGGTAACTATAGTGCAATATCTGAAGATCTCAGTAACTCTTTTAATCAGTATGAATCTACATTTCACACGCGCTCAGTTCATGACAACTGGTTGATCTTTAAGGACAAAGTAAATCACCTCTCTGATATGTTTATCCCGAAGATTACTTTTCAAACTAACCGCAATAAACCATGGTTTTCTCGGCATTTAAAAAAACTTGAAAACAAGAAGAAACGACTTTTTCGTACCGCCAAACGCAACGGCAAGCCTACTGCATGGCAAAAATACATCGAAGCTGAAAAATCATATTTGCTATCTGTTCGTAAAGCTAAATACTCGTTTTACCATATAGACTTACCTAATCTCTTAATCAGGAACCCCAAGCAATTCTGGCAAGTTCTAAACCCCACACATCCTTCCGATATTAAACTAACGAATGATTCACACGAGACAGTGACTGACCATGATTGCGCAGAAATATTCAACGAAGCATTTGCATCTGTCTTCACTACTGAACTTGACATGCCCTCACAGTCGCCATCATTTAGCGTAGAAACTTTCATGCCTGCTGTCACCTTCTTCGAAGAAGGCATTTCATCTATAATCCACAAATTAAAACTTTCTTCATCAGCTGGTATGGATTCCATCAACTCGAAACTCCTCAAGAATGTGAAATCGACTTGCGCAGCATACTTATGTCTTATCTTCTCACAGTCACTCACCTCAGGAATCATGCCGGATGATTGGAAAACGGGCAAGGTCGTTCCAGTCTACAAATCAGGTAACAGAAACTCACCCTTGAACTACCGCCCCATTTCATTAACCAGCGTGCCTTGTAAGATCATGGAACACGTCATCTACTCACAAATCTTCAATTTTTTGGACTCCAACGAATTTTTTCATCCTTCACAGCACGGATTTCGAAAGGGCCTTTCTTGCGAAACCCAATTAGCACAATTCGTTCATGACCTACAGACTAATCTCGACTGTAATATCCAAACCGACTCAATATTCCTTGATTTTGCAAAAGCTTTCGACAAGGTTCCTCACCAGCGTCTGTTACTGAAACTTTCAAAACTAAACTTGCATCCTAACATCTTCAGGTGGCTTGAGGAGTTTCTAACTAACCGCTCGCAATCTGTCTATCTTAACGGCCACCTGTCTAAACCACTCCCAGTCACCTCAGGCGTCCCACAAGGGTCTGTTCTCGGTCCTCTCCTATTCCTAATATATATTAATGACTTACCATTGCATGTTTCCTGTAACATTCGCATGTTCGCTGACGATTGCGTAATCTATCATACTATTACTAATTGTCATGACCATCACATCCTCCAAAGCAACCTTAACAATATAATAAACTGGTGTAATATTTGGCTAATGACTCTCAACCCCACTAAATGCAAACTCTTGTCCTTCTCTCGTCGTCACAATCCCTCTCGCTTTCAGTATTCTATTTCTAAATCATGTATCGAATTAGTAGAATCGTATAAATATCTAGGAGTCACCCTTTGTTCTAATTTATCATGGCGCGCCCATATTACAAACATCATTTCAGCATCGAACAAAACACTGGGTTTTCTTAAACGCCACCTTCGCCTTTCCCCACCACATGTTAGATTACTCGCGTATAAATCGCTTATAAGACCAAAATTAGAATACGCATCTGCCATCTGGAGCCCCCATCAAGCATACCTAATCACTGCCTTGGAAGGTGTTCAAAATCGGGCCACCCGTTTCATCCATTCCTCATATTCATATGACATCAGCATTTCACTATTGAAACATGAATCTGGCCTATCACTCCTTTCTTATCGTCGCCGCATTGCTAGCCTAACTCTTTATCATAAGTTTTTTTATTCTTCACTCAATCAAGCTCCTTATATAACAGCCGCCTCACGCATTTCCCACCGCACCAGTCATTCACTTCAAGTTGCCCGCCCGCCATCACGCACCACTACGTTTGCTGCATCGTTTTTCCTCAGAGCAGCTTCAGACTGGAACGGCCTGCCCTACGACATTGTCACAATTGCCTCATCATCTACCTTCCTGGAACGCCTCACCGATCATCTGCCATGTTAATTCAATTTTTTGTTTGCAATGTTAATTGAATCTCCGCTGTTTTGAATTGTAATCCCACCCCTTATGTAACACCCCCTGAATGGGGGCCTTTAAGGAAATAAAACTGAACTGAACTGAACTGAACTGAACTGATTTGTCTTTGACATTACAGGATATTTTGGATATACCTTTGTTAAAAAACGGAAAAGGGATCCCAGAATAGGGATACTTGATTTTTTTTTCGGTAATTTTGATGCTCTGCAAAAGAATTCTGCACACAAGACCTCTTTCGCTGAGAAGATTGCTGTATTAATAGCACTTCAGCCATAGCAACTTCTCAGATGGGCTACTTTCTAGACAGTGTTGGTTCAAACTCGATTCAAGGCTTGTGAATGCGAAAAGTGTTTGCCGCTGCAGATCAGCAAAAGTTTGTGTTGTAACTAATAAATAATGGCATTATGGCTGGAAAGTGCCGCAGCGTAATGATATCATTTATCAAGTCATCTAGGTACCGAAGCTTTTCTGCTCCAACGTGGGCCATTCGGTGCATCTGGAAAACGCTTTGCCACCTTCCCTGTGTTGCTGAATGGTGGCGTGCCTCTGCTTGGCTTAGCACAAAATAGTCTTCCTTTCCCAATTGGGAAACGCATGAGCTCATTTATGACACACAAAAAAAATTACAAAACACCAGTATCCTGCATTGTCAAACAATAGATTATAAAAGTATTTCACTACTAAGAATGGCAGAACTAAGCTGAGCTGTATGTAGATTTCAAAGTAACTGCCAGGAATAAAGTACAAGTGTGTAAGTATTTTGGTGCAGAATACTGAGGCGCAAAAACATATCGTGAAGCAGGAAGAGCAGAATAGAAGACAGAACGGCGCCAACTACCAATTGTTTAATGACCGTCTAGGAAATGCACAGGAAAGAAGACAAAACCGCGCATGCATGCACAGCCAACAAACATCGTACAGTGTCATGATTAAGGCACTAAGTTATCCAAAAAATGCATTTCTGTTGCGTACAGCACAATAGATGCATCACTGATACAATAGGGCCCTTTCTTTTTGATAAAATAGGCTTCCAAGAGCTCTCAAGCTGTTTGTTTTTTGCTCCTACCAAGAATCACCGTAGGAGCAAAAAACAAGCAGCTAGAGAGCTCTTGGAAGCCTACTTTATAAAAAAGAAAGGGCCCGATTGTATCAGTGATACATCTATTGTGTTGTACGCAACAGAAATGCATTTTTTGGATAACTTAGTGCCTTGATCATGATGCTGTGCGATGTTTGTTGGCTGTCACGCATGCACGGTTTTATCTTCTTGCCTGTGCGTTTCCTAGACGGTCATTAAACAGTTGGTAGTTGGCGCTGTTCTGTCTTCTCTTCTGCTCTTCCTGCTTCACGATATGTTTTTGCACCTCAGTCTTCTACACCAAGTATGCACCAACTAGCCCAAAAACACGCCCTTTTGTAAGTATTTTATTTATATATATATGTCGAATGTCAAGATACATAACATTAAAATAAATATATGGTCAGATGTACTGAAGTATATTCCAATATTTATGATGAACATTATGATACATTTTTATATCAATAGAAATATGGTTACTCGAGGCACAATGTTACTGTTGGCATTATTGGTTGCATCGTATGTTACATGCGTGAGTAAAAGCTGGCGAAGAATGCCAATGATCACTGTTCAAGCAGAGAGGAAAGGCACCCACTGTTCTTGATAGTGCAAAAGGCACATAAAGATCCAGAGGGGGGCTGTGTGCTTCTGCAGGGAATGCATACCAAGCGTGATTGCCCGTGGTCACAAAGGCACCAGCAGATGGCCCATATCTTTGCACAGGTTGTGCTGTCATCACAGTTTCTGTTGAAGCTATAGATAGCACGAAGGTTACTTTGCACACTGTAGCGGCTATAGTTGTTAAATCTGTGAAATTGTGTTTGTGAGTTGTGAGCCTTACTTTGTATAATTTTCCAGTTTGTTACTATTGCACTCGCTGCTTTTGCCTTACTGTGAAATGGTATCTTTGAAGAGTGGAGGAGCACTTAAAGCAATTCGTTTTGCTGCGTAGTGCAAACATGAACTTTTATCATCATGAATTGCACATTTTCTTTGTCCTTTTCTTCCTCTTAGTCCTCCTCTTCTGATTTGCTCTCAAAACAAGTGTCTCCAGTGCGGCCTATAATAGCCCTGGTGGGTCAGAAGAAAGTAGTGATATAGAGAAAGAAAGGAAGAGAGAGGTATAAAGAAATAGAAAACGTTTGCGAAAAGAATTCTTTAGGAGGCGGCGGGATTCAAACTCGTGTATACGCAATCCGAGGACGACCATCTTGAACACTCGGCTATCCAGGCACACTGACAGAAGATGTCATAGCCTTGTATAGTACTGGATAGCAAGGGGTTATAAAAGAGAAGTGAAGGTGAGGAGAACAGATCCTGCGCCAGCTGTGCCAAAGTGTGCCATATCAGATTTACTGCACCATCCTCATGATATCAACGAAAATTGCGGTAAAATCGGATTTGAAAGGGTCTTTCACTGGCAACAGCCACGCCGGCGCATCAAAACATGCCCACCTTTTTCTTTGGGCCATCAAAGTCGCAATCACGTACCTAGAATCATTCCGCTAATTAAACAGCGGTCACGCATGCGTCTTAAAAGCAATGCACGATGCTGTTTGGTGCTGACGCTACTTATGTTGTGCAAGTCTGCTTAACGGCAAAACGGGCTCTTCGCACGGACTTGTGATGTCTAGTCCAATCGGTGGCATAAAACTGTGGTGGCGATTCATCAGCAGATGTCGTCAATTCCGGGAATGCTGCTGATAGCTTGTTTGAAGAGTTGCACGGCACGTAATTGAAGCGATTTTCACTAATAACTTCACGCCTGCTGTCAGAATGTCTCTCACGTCTACTTCAAGACATCACAATCTGTTTTTCCATGCTTCGCATCCAAAGAAGAACACGTGAACGGTGGGAACGCGTTGACACTTTTCGTCTAATATGAGGCCCATTCGATTCACCCAGAACTTCCAGAAGTGGTTCACGGTGGTGCCATCTGGGTGTTGTCTTCGTGCAGGTGACGTTTCTTCAAGTGCAGCAGCAAAGAGACGCAGAAACGAATACGGGAGTGCAGATGTCGTGCAAGCCCTTGCTACTCGTCAACTGTCTCGCGGGTTGTGGGTGATTTGTAAATGACGGCGCCAATTTCATTGCTTGGAATGTGTCTACCGGAAAATGTTCACTGTCGTACTTGTTGGATGCCATTTAAACAGGTACGAATGCGATCGGTTGTGTCGTCTGCTGCAGCTGTAGCCACCTTCTGCTGCACGGGCTCGGCACTACTCGCGAGCAGGTGCAGGGAATTCATGAATTAGCCTTGCACAACAGCTGCACTTTTTCTAAACGAATATTGCGATGCCGCTGTGGCCATGTTGAACTTGTGAAACGAATGCCGAAGTGCAGCATTTCCGTGAACTGGTTCATGAAGTGCAGTTGAATTGAATGGACCTATGATTTATTTCTGGATATTCATTCAGAAGAGCTTTTTCGTAATGCCTTCCACCAGTGCATCCGCGCTTGTAATCCTGTTGTGGTAAAAGCCCCATAAGACTGTGCCCTTTTGAGCTCGAGATTGCTAGGGTCTGAATTCAAAATTTTGGTGTGATTTTTTAAAAAGTGTCATCTCATTAATTGAAGCATGCCTCCTTTGCGAAGCAGCTTTCAGTAGGGGGGATATCGCTGACAGCTCTTGTCGGAAGGCCCACTGTGGAGCAGCTACGCCATGTTGTACGTAAGCCCCTCGCTTTCCTGGGTCCAGTAGCTGACGGTTAACAATAACAACAATTGCTTCATTTCTTTTTTCTTTTCAGGGGTGGGGGAGGCTGCGTTGCTCAAAGGGTGCAGTCGCTGGTGCGCACTATATCTCGAGACATAATGAGACTGATCATAAACTTTCCGCGCTACTAACCTCAGCTGCTTCGCGTTTAGGTAACTGAAAGCACAAAAACCACTTCGGCAACTAGATTGGTCATTGTCTCTTCAGCCAACGTTCTGTTGAGTTATGCGACATTGGGACCAAAAGATGCAATTTGTCAGTTTCACTTAAGCTCTTAACAGTGAATGCGATACCAACAAATTGTATTATTATACCAAATAGTAAGGCTTGACGTTATCCGCGAGGAGCACTATCAGTGGGGTTGCCATTTTGGAGGTCTGCGCATTCGCCGCACGTGCAGAGAACTTGCTCCCCGCGTGGTGTTGGATATCCGTACAGCGACTTGGATGACTAGAGACCCCCGAACACCTCTTGCACGCCGACACACTAAAGTACACTGTAGACGCACGTACAGATAGAATCAGGCTTGTTTAGAAGGCCCAGCTGGCTGCTCGAGCTGCCGTTCTTTTTTTTTCAAGAAATATGTAAAGAAGAGATGTCGTAGTGATATCAAACATGCATGGTCATACTGCGTGTCCTTGTTCTTGTAAGCCTTGTTCTATAATGTAAGCATGAACGGAAGCTTGTAGCTAACATGAGATAGAAGCCACGGCCAACAATACTGTCGACAGGCACGCACTTCACTACTCTAGATAAGTGTGATTCTATGAATGGCGTGTAAAAATGGACCTCCAAATTGCACGACTATAAAGCGATGCATTTTCGGCCAGTCAGTCCGCGTTTAAAGTACAAGGTAGAATGGTATACCAGCCGTCTTTAATGCCTACCGAAATAGCAAGTGCGCCAACGATCACAGCTCTAAAGTAACAATGCCCCCCCCCCCCCCCCCCCACTTCTTTCAGTGCTAGTTGCTGCTTCTTGAAGATGGGTGGCGCGTTCCTCTGCTTGAGCAACAATCGATGGCAGGCCTGACATGCAGGGTAATGTTATGGCATCTGTCCTCAGTGCAAAGGAGATAAGGTTGGCTCTTTTTATCTCTGCTTTAGCCACATACCTCGCCCCCGCTCGGACACTTTTACCGGCATGTAAAACACAGTGCGCGGAAGGATGTTATCTATTCGGACTGTACACAAAACATGACTGTGACGGCCAGTGGCGTAGCCAGGGGGAGCACATCGGGAACATACTCCCCCCCCCACTCCACCCGAATTTTTTTCGACATGGCATATATAGCGCAAAATGACCATTTGCCTGCCCACCCCTCCATCAAATCAAGCCCCCCCCCCCCCCCCCCCCCCAAAAAAAAGGAACGATATTTCTGCCTATGCCCCTGGCGACGGCAAGAACCAGTCGAGAATGTCGAAACAGTTGCTATCGCACTAAAAAACAAAATGACTCTCACCTTCGAGTTGTCACAGGCAAATGCATAAGGCACCCCTTGAGGTTTATTTTTTATTTTAGTACTGCTTTCTAGACGACACTATAGGGGGTTTTTGGTGTATACACAGAACGACCTAGCCGCATAAAACACTGCTGCAAAAGGAAAACGAAGTTTGTCTAATCGTGTAGTTTCAGCACAGAGATGAGTGCCGGAGGAGGTTGGCTTTCTGAGACTAGCTAAATTACTTCATGTTACGCCCAGCAATATAATTGGTTGTGAAGAAAAAGTACCTTCTTTTATCCTTTAATTCATCTTAGAGAAATGCAGTTGGGACTGTGGGAGTCCCTAGTGTTGTACGTCACAGCGTTTGCCTATCATATCTGCTGATAACGTCAAGGGCGTATTTAGAATGCTGTTTCATGAAGTACAATTTTATTCATCAAGTATTCTGTTTATTTGCTACGAAAATAGTCGCTAAACAAGTTTTTACAGAATTCTCAGCAACATGACAACATTAATTTTGCATAATCAACTGAAATAGGGAGTGCTTTTAAGATATCTGGGAGGTTTACGATGAATCAAAATACTTCAAGCTCTTCACAAGAGCCCCAAAATAATTATTCATGTACTTGAATGTAGATGCAACTTGCCTCACCTTCAGTATGTGAAGTTAGCTGTTCCAGATTGCTTCAAAATGAAAAATTTTGCAGCTCGAAAGTGCTCTAAATAACAAAATTTTACTGCTCAAAAGTGCTCCTAAATGAAAAATTCTGCTCCAAAGTGCATATTTTGCTGCTCCAAGGTGCTTCAAAATGGAAATTTTTCTGCTCCGAAAATAGCTCCAAATCAGCATACGTCTGTAGCATCACTGAGAATGAGAAATATAGAAAGAAAAAAAGGCAGAAAGAGGAGGCAAGCAACAAACAGAGATAGTGAGACAAGGATAGAAAATAAAGAGAAAAAAGAGAGAAATAAACAGAGACATAAAAGACAGAAGAAGAGAGGTGAGAGGAAAAAATAAAGAAACAGAGGAAGAAAGAAAAAGAAAAATAAGGAGATGAAAAGAAGGCTATCTAGTTCTGCCCTCACTTCAAGCTTGGCACCACCAGTGCTAAGTTGCCTTAATTTTTTATTTCAGCAACATAGAATTTTCATTTTTAAGACAACTTCTTGGAGTGGCGTATCATACTTATCATGTGGCATATCATACAGGCAGTGTCGTGGGAGTCAACATTTTGACAACAGGACTTGTCTTGAAAAGGGTAGGGCTAATTTGGAAAATCAGATAATTTGGTCTTACCCTATTCCTGGCAAGCAAGTGCATTATTTAATGACATTAAAATAATGTTGCTATGAAATCATTCTGCCACACCCTGGTTCATTCAGATGATACTGAACACAAGTGCAGCAAATTTGCAGTGCAGAAAAATGAAGGGGACTTGTCAGAATAATTGCTGCAGCGGCATTTCTTGTTGTATAATTTTTCATCGCTTTAAGTGTCCATCTTCCCTTGAACTTCTGCCTTGCATGCAAAATGCTGATAAATACTAGGGGTTAGCATAAGAATGCCTGCTTTAAAAATTTTGCACCTTTACAACAGGGCTGTAGTAAGCCTTCATGCTTGTGATGCGCTGAAAAGCGAGAAACTACACAGTTTCTCGTTTTTCATACCTTCGAGTGCATCACAAGCATGAAGACGTACGAACTAGCCCCTAACACCACCTGATTAGCTGGGGTAAGCATTGTTATGACACTACGAAATGCATTCAGCATGTTTTTGTAGGACAACACTCCTAAGGAGGTTCCCTATGTTAGAGACACATTTCAGTATTTTTTTTTTAGTTAATATTGAGGTATTCTTTATTTATTTATCGTGAGCACATTGAAAGGCTGACGACAAAAGCTGCATATAAGCAGCTTGACAGGCCCGTCATCCCAATTCAAACGTCAGCAGCAGACGGCAGATATGCATGCTGTAGAAATTTACAGTAATAGACACAACACACCAAAGTATCGCAATTCTATTGCGATAACAAAAATATGCAAGTAAAAAATATATGCACGCTAACAACTAAACAAAGAAACGATATTGTATTCGAAAAACATGGGAACGCTACAAACAAGAAAAAGAGAAACGACGAGGCAATACTGAAACATACAAAAGTGCAAATAGTGTCAATTTACAAAAAAAAAAGATGCACCGGTAAAAGAAAGACTGATAATAAAAAGTATACATATGAGCTACTGCACACAACAGAACAGGAATAAGCGCTTCAAAAAAAAAAAAAAATGGTTACATCAATCAGGGTATCACCCACACTGAGATGCATATGCACTAAAATGTTACACATGAGAAAACCAACGGCTAGTAATTGAAGGCCCGAAAAATTGGATGCATAATGCATTAAAACGGTACACACAGGAAAAAAAGTAATGTTTGTTGTTGAAGGCGCGAAAAATTTGAGTAGCAAAGAGAAGGAGTAAAAAGAAGGTCTGTAACGAAGGTCCGCAAGGCAGAATCGATAGACACTTGGCGATAACAAAATGGGCGACGTAAAAAAAAAAGAGAGAGAAAAAAAAAAAAAAGAAACCTTACCAGGATGACGCTATCAATCTACGCACTTTCTTTTTGGAAGCACGCGTCATATCTATGTTTCTTGCTTCCAGTTTGTTCAGTAAGCGCGGCAAAGTATTAGATAATGTTTGCAGACCGTATGATGTACGAAAGGTGGGCACGTGCCATCGTTCAGTGTTTCTGCAAGTGTATACAGGCGCATTCGGGCAAAGGCAGGCCAGCTCAGATAAATTTTTGATGTGCTCTTCAGGCAGTTACTGCATGCGACTAAATATCGTGGTAGTTGGACATCTTTATTTTGTCTGCACACTTTCGTTTTACATTGTGGATGTCTTGTGCGATTTCCGACATGCTGCAATTTTCGTTATGTGCAGAAAGCCTTGCAAGATCCCAATGTGTGTGCCTTCATGGTGGAGCCAATCCAAGGCGAGGCTGGTGTTGTGGTACCTTCAGCTGGCTACCTGCGTGGTGTGCGTGATCTTTGCACCAAACATCGAGTGCTCTGGATAGCAGACGAGATTCAGACTGGTCTGGGCCGCACGGGCAAGTGGGTGACTACATTTAAACTTGAACAACAGCCTTTCTTGGCTGGGTGTGAGCATTGCTTTAGAGCCAGTATTAGGCCTAACGACCTAGCCAACTTCTTTGCTTTATTAGTTTATTGGGAGTCTTGACGTAATGGGTGTGACATTAAGGGAATAAATTGTTGTGCAGCATGTGAAACAGGTTTGTCCCCAGGGTACAGTGTGTGCAGTGACTCATTGTGCAATACCATTGTCACCTCTCATCATGCCACCCTCTATCTTTTTCTTTCCTCTTACCTCCGTGAGGAGAAACCTTCTTTCCAGGCCGACCTCTCCTCCTTCTCATTAAACATTTTCTTGGTCTGCCTGTGCTTATGAGCAGTACATAATCGCTGTTAGTTGTGGAGAATTTATTCAGATTCCTCGGGCACAGCTACTTACGATGAGGATCCTAGAGTTATTGTTCTCTTTGTGTTTCTCTGGCAATATTTTGAAAAATGGTGGCCTGTTTAAGTGTAAGCATCATACTTTCAAAGAATAAATGCATGAAAGGAAGATATTAGATATTTTAAATGCCAAGATTATGAAACTGAGGCAGAATTTTACAGTGAGACCTCTTTAATTTGACCCTTGTTAATGTAGAAAATTTGATCATTTAAACTTGCCCCTGGTTCTGGAAAGCATATGCATTATTTAATGACATCAAGCTCTTGTTAATATGGATATACTTGGCTACACCTTAGTTACTGCAGACAATCCTGGAGTGCACTAAGTGTAAAGTGGCACAAACGTGTTGTCCAAGTGCATAAGAACGAAAACGACACTGGTGTTCAAAATCAAAATAAAGCGGTTCACATCGCAATAGCCATTAGCGTGAACTGCATGGTTGGGACTGAAGCCCCTTTATCATGGGTTTAGTAATGACAGGAAAGCCCGTGTGGGTTTTATCTATATAAGCAAGGACACTCCACATGAATTTTCGGACTTGGGAAACGTTCACAATATACACTCAAACCTCATTATAATAAATTTGAAGGGAAGCCACCAATATTTTGTTATATTCATTATTTTGTTACATCGGTTATACAGTTTGTGGCAATGTATGCTCATATGGGCGCACACCTATAAGCATGCAAAGAAGGAAACCGCCTCGCGGCCCAATGTACCGCTACGCGACCACGCGTGCGATGGAAAATAAACACAGTCGAACCTCATTAATTTGAACACGCTTAATTCGAACACGCTTAATTCGAACTTCCGGTTAATTCGAACTCATGCTGAGGTCCCGTCAAAGCTATGTGTATTCCAATGGGCAAAAACGCCCTGTAATTCAAACGCGCAAGCATTTGCGACGGTTTATTAGAACATACTGCACTCTGAAAATGCTCTCAGCACCATGCCCAATCCCGCGGCGGCATCTCTCAACGCTGCGCGTGAAGAAGGAAAAGAAGGAAAGAAAACACTGTGGCGGATCGTTTGCTCTCTCTCAAATGCCGATCTGCAACGCGCCTGTGCCACGCTTCTCTGTTTTCAGTCTCTGCCTATAAACACCCTTCTCCTTTCAAGGTCGTGTGCAGAGAGAGAGAGAGAAAAAGAAAGCTGTCGCGGAGAGTTCTCTTTTCTCGATGCAGAAGGTAGCAGCAGAGACGGAGTCGTTGCCATCTTCTTTAAGGCGCAGAGAGAGAAATCGCTTTGCACCGTGGTGCCGCTTCTCGGTCATGTGATCTGCTGAGCGCTTCCTCAGTCCTCTCCGCTGGCTGTGCGAGTAGGACGGCTCTCTCGGCCGCCCGTGGCGTGGCTGTAAGGTCAGCGCGGTAGTTTTGAAAGAGTCGCCCCGAACGAGTGTCGAACTTCGCAGAAAACGATATACTTGACAAACTACAGTCGGTTTTTTGATAGACTATTTGATAGACTAATTTAGTTCGTTATATCCATTTACCGGTCAATTTGACTTCGTTACAACGAGGTTTAAAATGCGTGGTTCTCAATGGAGATTTCAAAGGGAATTTCATTTACTTGGTTATATCCATTATTTAGTTATATCCCATTACGTTATAATGAGGTTAGAGTGTATCTCAAGTGTACCTAAATGCTCATTCTCCAAATCGAGGCCCGTCGCGAGTGCCTCAAACACTGATGTAGCCCTACAGGAAGGGCAATGAAAGTTGTAGCGAGGTCACACCAGATATGTAGTGAGGCAAGTGACCTCTAGACTTTAGCCTCATACATACCTGCAAAGCATAATAGCTGCTGCAGCTAGCGGCATGGTCGTTTTGCAGGTGCTTGTGTGGCACATGTGTCCGAGAGCAGACGATACTCAGCATGGCGCATGCAAAGCTTTGTGATCACGTGACTAAGTCAGCTACACTGCTACGTACCTGCCCAACTCCGTGCCCACAAACAGGAACTGAAAATTTTCCATATCAATAAGGCAATAAATTATATAGCGAGAATAAATGGATATTGGTGTGTTGATCGTGCTTGTTGGACCTATAATTAAAGCTTGCAGCAAAGAGCGCACAAGCCACAAATATTGTGGCACCACCCTTTTAAGGCTCGCCTACAGATGCGCGTTAAAGCCCATCAACACGTAGCTTTCTGACATGGTGTGTGTTTTCTTGCAACAGGTCCTGGAAAGTCCTTGAATGTCCTTAAATTTTCGGTTTGGAAACCCGTACAAACTCTGATTCTATTTGATCCAGCAATTGGATAAATTGTGTATATTCGAACAACTGAATATATTCAACTATTTTTCATATAATGAGAATCAACTGGCAAACCCCATTAAGCAAGATTCTGAAACTGCAAGGAATGAGTCATCCTGTTTTATATTTATACTAAATTGCCCAGATGCATGTACATAGTTTAAGTTCCAAAAACTGGGGGACCCTTAAGCTTCACCTTTGAGTTGAACACGTTGGAGATATCCTGCCCATAGTGCATACTTCAAGCAGGTTAGGGCATACTTGTCATTTCATGATGTTACTCGAGAAGTTTGCATTGTGGATTACTACAATGTAATTGATAAAGTTGAAAGTAGCTTGTTGTCAGTGTATGGCTACATTCTGTGTAATGGGTATTAGTTGCAGACAACTTTTTTGGCAATGCAGCGAAGACTACATAGCCAAATTGCACATATCCTACTGCTAATGAATGTAGTCCTACATTTGTGTTCTGATATTCTACGGGAGGTATGAAAAATACGGCCTTCATTCATTGCTTGTAGCTCTCTGACACAGGACACAGCTTACACCAGTTAGATATAGGTATTTGTTTTAATTTATTCATTGTCACTTCGCATTTTTGAACACGTGAGAAAGCCGTGCCTTTTATGTCTGAGGCGAACGCCAAGTGGTGTCTGCGTCGATATGAAACGCTGGTTGCACGCAGCGATCACTCTGCACAGCGATATGGAATGCATGACATACCGGACTACTTCACGTAGTAGTACATGCAGTGATGTTCCGTGCAGGGAATGTTCCCTTTTTCGGGAAATTTTTGCCTGTCATTTTGAACCAAAGGGAAAAGGGAATCTTCGTGATATTGCAGGGAATTTCAGAAATGGTTAAATTCTCCTATGACAATCGATAATTAGCAATCATAGTGCGCCTTCATCTGCTGTACTCGGTTCTCACGCATGCACCACGCAAGCATAGCTCTTCGGATTCGTTTCTGATGTTTATGCGGAGCTATTTCTAGTTCACTTTTGTGTTAGACGTGAAGCCCACAATGAGCATTGTACTAACAATATATTAATGATTGAGCTCATGCTTTTGTTGTGCGAGCGGAGAGGCTAATCATGATTTCAAAAGTCACCATGTACGTCAGACACGTGTAAATATACTATATGTGTGCGTGGATGGTGATGAAATTTGTACTGTTGTGTAGGGAAATATGCTGGGAATTTCGTCAGTATTTGTAGGGAAAAACCTCCAAAATAGAGAATTTTCATGTCGCTGAATGGAAATTCTTCAGTGCAGTATCGAACATCACTGAGCACATGTGCAGAAGCTCTGCCCCTGTAGCTTTCCCTTCATTGCCAAGAAAAGTCGCCCGCGAGTATAGCATGTTTTATATCACAAGCAATTATGCATGTGAAATGTTTTTTAACTTGCTATGCACTCACTATGGGCCCATAATATGCGCAGTAAGTGTGTGCCCTGTGTAATGGGTGGCCGGCTTTAAACCCCGAAGTCGTTACGATAATCACATGTTCTGATGTCCGATGACAATATATGCTTGTACCATGCATTATTACTGCAATATTACATGCTTTAGTTGTGAAGCCTGCATACTGGACACGAGTCTTTGTAAAGCATGACAGTTATTTTCGCTGCATTTTCAAGCGGCGGAAGTTATTTTCACTGTATTTTTAGGAGATGCATGGCTGTGTGGCAGAACACCTGCTTGCCACGCAACCAGCCTGTATTGAATCCTCAATCGGACCTGGAAATATTCGTTATTTATTTTATTTGCAGCTTTCTTGATTTTTCGGCCATGAACAAGACGATTTTTCGCTCCCAGTCAATGATGCCTATGCTGACACTGATACTCACGCCAGAATTTCTGAAAAACGAGCTCTATAATGCTGTTGCATTAAAGGTTTGAACTGCCTCAGTACTGCTAATTTGTGACTGACATGTCAGGTCGTAAACTAACCCAGATGCATAACCATTTTAATGGCTTTAAACTATTTGCCGGAGCAAAAGTGTTTTCAAACTATTATCATCATTGTGGGACCCATGATGACGTTGATCTTTGAAATTTGGTTCAATCTATAGGTCTCAGGTTGTCTTCGAAGCTGGTGATGAAGTACCTCCTTGAATAATGAAGTGCTGCACTTACCTTACACTTATGAAATATCTTGAAGGCCCTAGTCATTGCTGTATACGAGCTTACTTCAGTTTATGTGATTGTGGCACTTCTTGTCAGCGAAAAGCAATCATAATGTTGCATTCCTAAGGTTTGTAAATATTTGTTTCAAACCAAATCTGGGATTCTAGGCCTGCCTTGAAATGGTTGCTTACTGTTTGAAAACTATCTGAATATTTTTTTACTTGTCTAATAGGTATCATTACTAATTGCTTCTAAAATTCGCTAGTAGTTGCATGCCTGTGTTAGAAACTTATTCTGTTCTTTGACCAGTCAGCTTGTAGGCTTTGGTAAGATGGCATGGGTAATATTTATTAATTCAATCTTTAAGCCTATACAACAGTATAACAGTTGTAATTTTATCAGTCATGACACGATTTTACAAGAAAGGAAACCAAGGAATCGTTTAGGTTCAGAACATAAAAAAAATGTTTAGATTGTTTAATATTGCTCTGTCTGCATGTGCATATGAAATCAACTCATAAATCAAAATCAAGACTAATGATTGTTTCTCTGACTCTGATTCCCATTGGCCACATTCTATCACATTCTCATATTTTTTTGTTTGTTTTCTTTCATAACTAGGATGCTATGTGTGGACCATGAAAATGTACGGCCTGACATAGTGACCCTTGGCAAGGCTCTTTCAGGCGGCCTGTATCCAGTAAGTTCCACATTTTTCTATGGCTCTACCTATTCAGTGGGTAAAGAGCACTTTCCCTCTGCTCTACAGCTCAGAATATTTATAACTAGGGGTGTGTGAATATTAAAACTTGTGAATATTTTTGAACTGGTGTTCAGTATTCAAACCATCAAAAAATGAGTGTGATGGTTTTATTCGCTCAAAATCAAATCACGGTGCTTCTAAATGATGCACATAAATACAATTCTGCTCACTATATTTGACCTATCGGAAAAGGTTAATAGCTATCACCATACCCTAATGCTATTTTAGCCCGAGTAGCTCCACCAGTGTACTCAAACTAGAGTCGGACACGACTTGACAAGTCGATGGCTTTTCCCCCTCGAAGGCGGATGCAGCACAGAAGCCTGCACCAATGGGCATGCACTCCGGACAGATGTCATGAGCTGGACTGCCAGTGACTCTACCTTTGGAGAACACTATTGCAGAGTGCATCAGCAGGACTATTTCTTTAGTTGCGAAGGTGATTGGCTGCTGCACTTTGGCTGTGTGGGTGGGACCTTTTCGGACTGCTTGAGTTGCATCCAGCTGTAGAAAAAGTGCAGCATAACTGTGCATAGCCCAGCATTTACTTATGACATATCTAATCAGGAAAAAAAAGACTACAATAAGTCCTTATCGCAAATGAACTTCTTATACTGCTGGCAGTTTTTTTAATTCAGTGGTTTTGCTGGCTTTCAAGTCACTCCTGGATATGCCTTGATTGTGTGCCAATTCAAGCATCGTTACCTTGACAAGCTTGTTTTACACAAAGCTTCTTGAGAATGCTTGCGAGCTTGTCATTGAAGTACGCATATTTTGCTATTTTTGGCCCGTACTAACTTCTCCTGGTCGCCGTGCAGCAGAAGATTTTGAAGGTAAACGTTAAACAGAAGGCTGTCTTTCTGAAATCGAAAATTTAAGATGGCACCTATTATCTGTTTCAGGAGTTATTTTTAGCACTGGAGGCTACAGGGCCCCTCAGCTAATAGGAAGGGTGATCAGCCCCTTCACATGTATTCATCCGCGCCATGCCGTCTGTTCGTTGTCTTCAGAGCATCTGCTCGCTGCGGTTGATATGGCTAGTTTATTAACCTAAAAGTAAACTAAAACTGTGAAACAAGCAACTACATCAGGCCACCAATTTTGTCTCTTTTGAAAAATTGCTAACTTGGAGATTTAGCACTGCGGAGACTCGCTCAATGTCACTTGAGTGGTATACATGTGTCAGATCTTTGACTGGGTGGTAACTAATAGAGCAGGTACAATTGTTTGAATTTGGGAAAAACTGTATTTGAATCGGAGTGCCCAATTCATAACATGTCGTAGACGGATGGTCGCTGTTTCTCTCCGACGCTGTTTGTGGCTCTCGTATGACTACTTCTCCGTCCACGCGTTCCTTTGCACCTCCTGCTGCAAATTTGCTTTTCTCTCTTTTTTGCACGGTGCTTTTTCGTGTCCACTGAAGGAGGATCCCGCACGCGTGGAACTCTGTGCGTGGTTGCGCGTCCAATACAGTAGACTCTCAGTAAGCGGAAATCTGTTAAACGGAACTTCTGCTTAAACGGAACTATTGCCTCTGCAATACTTGGTTTCAGACTTGTATTCTATACCCATGTTCACCTCTCAGTAAACGGAACTCCTGTTAAATGAAATATATTTTCGCGGTCCCTTCAGGTTCCATTTACTGAGAGTCTACTGTACTTGGAGAAGCAGCGTTCTTGGTCTGGCGATGCAGCCCAAGCACAGGCTCGATGCGTTAGGTTTAGCAGGTGTGGCCAATCAAGTAGCATATCTCACTCATAATGACAAAATGTACCTGATGCTTTATCCTCAGAGTAAGATCAAGCAAATTTATGGCTGATTTAACCATTTATTTATTGCTGTCAGTGCAGTCGGCGTGTAGGAAGAGCAGGTTCGGTTCGAAGCAGGGGGTCACTTCTGCATGGGGGCTGCCATGTTGATTTGTAACCACAGTTAACGGCAGTAAGGGACTCAGATAATTAAGTGGGTTTGAAGTAAATCGGAAGAAAAATAAACATATCATGTATGGATGTGGTGCAGCAGACACTAAACAAATGCCGATTTCAACCAACCCTGAAAATTTTGAGGCACCTATATCTGGGACTATGTTTAGCTGCACAAGCGTGTGGCTTTCTTACACCCCGTAGCTTGGGTAGTGCTGAACCACAATGTATAACAGAGTATAAATTCTGTTCACCCAGCCATACAGTTCTTAGTGGAGTTTGAACACCACTGCACCTTCGCCTTTCTCAACGTCTTGGTGACGAGGAAAGGTAGTGGCTTAGAGTTTTCTGTTCATTTTGAAGTCAATGTGCACCTGTCGTTACTTTCATTGTGATTTCTCTCATCTCATCAGCCTCAAGGCTTTTGTTGTGATCACTTTACTTCAAAGAGCCAAACACATATGCTCCACAGACATGAGGCCCGTGCAAATATCAAAATAAAACAGATATCCAGAGGAACTTGATTCCTCACGGGGAGCAAAGGAGGTTTTGTAACTCCCAAGGAACATTACCTCACAGCTCTGTGCCAGTCGTATCTGTGTTAAAAACTAAACATTAGTCCTCGATTTTCGAAAAAGGTATGCACATCGCGCGTGTGCCTTCATGTACTATACACTATGCCGCCTTCTTCCCTGCCCCACAAAGGCCTGACGATTGAAAAAACACCCAGTGTCACATACAAAATTCAGTGTGCTGGGTGCCCTTCATCATACATTGGTGAGGTGAAAAACCTACTCGAACGAATTGAGGGAATACATCAATGACGTCTAGAAACAATACAAAGAGCACAGCACTGTCGCCATACACAGAGAATAGTTAAATTCTGGGTGTGAAGCAGATTCAAATAAGAAATGTTTAGAGCAAATTGAACTGAATAATTTTCATATCTTTTTCCATTGCTTCGAAGCAAAATTAAGCAAAAATGTTGTAGAAGATACCTTAGCACATTCTTACGAGATGGGAACATGAAAGGCTGAGTTTGTGTTTAGCTAATTTAGTACTACAGTCGAGCCCGCTTATAATGAACCTGAGCGTGACACGGCATTCGTTCGCTGTATCCTGAAGTTCGTAGTAAATGAAACACAGCTCATAAAAAAAGTTGGGAGTGAAAACACAAACATTTTATGCCCCAAAAAGTTCGTGATGCACGTGTTTTGAATAGCAGGAGCGATAAGGGCGGTCTTGAGTTCATTTAAAACGGCAGGGTGCTCGTTCGCCGAGGCCCGTGACGTAAGCTGCATGAGGCACTGGCTCCAAAGTTTCATCGTTCTCGCAATCCGATTCCTCCAAATCCCTCTCGCCACGTACTTCATTCACAATGCCCCAATCCTGGCACTGTTCCGCAGTGTTGGCATCATCATCGGCCGTAATTACACCATCGCAACAGATGTCTCACCCGCTCTGCCAGGTCGGAGTCGACGACGCGCTGCCACAAATTGCTTCGGAAGCTTCAGTTTGCTCCGTTGAATTGCTCCGCATCGGGCCCGACGTCGACGAAGTCGGCCTCGCGAGAACAGTGTTGCGTGCATGTAGCCGTCACCACTGCCGATGAAATATTCACCATCTCCACAGCTGAATACCGGGACGTCCGAAGCGGCAAGTTGGCTGCCAGGTGGTCAACAGCTATGAGCACGCCCTCCGCAACGCGGCACCTAACGCGCGGATTACGCTCTAGCCAAGTGGTCACACTTTCGACGTTTTGTTGAGCGGCACAAAGAAGCGTGCTAGTCCTCCCGTCGGCCATCATGACCACACACGTACACCAAGAGCGAGCAAGACGCGCACACGCGACACACATGCCAGAGCGCGTAGAACAGCTCTGGGCCCATTTCCAGTCAGAAAACGAAACTAGTTCGAGCCAGTGTGATGGGCGTCGTGGAGCGGTGGAGACAGGCGAAGGGGTTGTGATCAAGAGAGGTGAGCAGACTTGCAAGGAGTTGCGATGGGGAGGATGCGGCGGGAGGGCGACCTTGAAAACCAAAACACACGGGAAGGAGGCAGGTTAGGTAGCTTGCTTGAAAGGTCCGCAAAACTCGCATGTAGAATAACTTAGAAAGAGTGCATGGCCGCCTGAATCGGTGCGCGCAGCGGTGTTCGAAGAATCAGCGGCCGTAGTTAAAAAATCGTTTCATTGCACTGGCGGATTTGCGTGGCCTCACGAACTTCGATATTTCGCGATTCATTCCGCACAAATTAACAGCCGTTTTCGCGCTTCCGCACACGCAGAGCAGGCATGCTGAGCTGAGTGTGAAGTGAGCGAGAATAAGTCCTAAAAACGAAACGAATGGTAAATTATCAGAGTCGGTGGGGTAGCGTACGCGCGTGCACCAGACGCAGACTATCGGATACAGTCGGTGGCCGACGATGTTGGCAAATGGTCTGGTCACTCCAGGCCAGCGACGCCAACGACAGTACCAGCGATCAAAAACAGGGTAGATGGCCGACCGGTCTTCGAAAGATCGGTGGCAGTGTGAAAACATGGGCCTCGTCTGTCAATGCGGGGTGCTCAGAGTAGCAGGGGGGACAAAGGACGGAGGGGTGCGTAACAAAAAGCGGTCAAGGAGAGCGGCAACTCGAGGGGCGCGGAGGGAGGGTCGGCGTTTAACAATAGGAATGTATGGGCACTTCGCTGATGCCTGATCTGTGGTCGAAATCGGTTTCTGGCCTGAGAAGTTGGCGGACCGCTGACTTCGTTCACTGTAACCGATCAGCGGCGTTCAGGGATGTTCGTTGTAAGTGCGATTTTGTGCCATTGAACCAATGTATATTTTCACGGTCACGCAGATGTTGTTCATTTTAAGCGAAAGTTGGTTTTAAGTGGGGCCGTTATATGTGAGCTCGACTGTATAACCAAAGTGGTGTTGACAACACTTTACACATTGTCATGTGTTTCCCAAGCACGACTTTTGCAGGTGCCGGATGAGTCAATGCTTTTGTAAACTGTGCCAAGTAACGCTTTTGTGTTAAAATGTACAGTAGTGCAAAACATGGCCCAAAAGACAAGGATTCCTTTGGCATGGCAATCCGCACACCCGGCGGCAGCGCACTGTTCATTGCATGAAAATAAAACTGTGCTCCGTGTTGTCATGCAGTGGCGCAGGTGACGTAACGTGCTATATTGCCATGAGCCGGTATAACTTGATGCTTCTCTGTGTTTCTGGTGATACTAATAAATTTCTATCGCACTGATTTCATGGCACTAAGACCTTATTTGGAAAGCATGTTTCACAAAACAAGTCGGTCAAGTATGAAACTGGAACCACGTTTGCCTCATGAACATCAGCCGACCGCCACTGGCACATGTAGCTACATCGTAACGGAATTCATGCAGTATAACCTCATTACAAAAAACCTCCGTAGTGAAGAGGTTTTGGTCTGTTGTAAAGGCAGTATGTAATTAGTGCAGACGTAACCATTTAGCACAAAAAATATACAAGTACTGTTACATTTTTATGCAAACACCCAATGAGCGTTATAACCAGGGAGAATTACAAATCGCAAACGCAGTGAAAGGACCGATCTATTCCTAAAGAGAAAGGGGGCTTTTGCAAATATTAAAAAAAGTATATATTTTTTAAGATCACATTTTCAGTTTCTGTAGCCCTTTTCTGATTACAAAAATATCTTCACTGAAAACTACGTAAAAGTGCCATAAAAAATTGAAGCATCTTCTGAAAAGATTTTCTGCACCTACCTGATCCAGTGAATTATTTTTGATTGTTACATCATTGATGTAATGAGCAAACTAACCACGGTGAAGGCCCCATTACGCATCTGTAAGGCAACACATGAACTTGCACAACTGCTCACTTAGCTTATGCTTTTGATGATCATTATTAAATATGTCTCTGTTCTTGGCAATGCGTGGGGCTTTGAACGCCTCACTCATGCAATTCTCAAGGCTTCATTCACCCAACAATTCTATGCTTCTGTTACACAACATTACGTGTGTTATGGACACTCTTTTTCTTATTACATAACATGCATATCAGGTTTTTTTTTTTTTTTTTCAGGAGTAGTTCTAAGCGTGGCTCGAAGTAGAGCACTTGCCTGCCAAGCAGAAGGCCTCAGTTTGATTCCCCCCTCAAATTGAGGTCTTTTTATTATTTTTGTGTATTTGCACAAGGTCTTTTTATTATTTTTATTTATTTGTACTTATCTTAAATTTCCACTCATGGACAACGATGATTTTTTGCTCATAATTTTTGACACCAACATTAGAATTTCTTTGAAACAAGCTCTTTAACGTTATGTTATCAGGAACGATGCTCGGTCAGTGCTGTGCCCTTTTTGTTGTAGTTTTTCGTTGATAATATTTCCGCTCTTCATCCTAGAGATGTCACACCAATTATCCCTATGGTTCGTGCTTCTACAGCCAATGCAAAGCTTCACGTATGCTGTTATGAAACTGCCTTTGAAGCTTGGAGGTGCCAGTTAGCTCGATTGATGAAGTGACTAAATGTTTACCTCCAGGTCTCTGCTGCCTTGGCGGATGACGAGGTTATGCTGGTGATAAAGCCTGGAGAGCACGGATCCACATACGGTGGCAACCCTCTGGGAGCAAGAGTTGCTGTTGCAGCACTTGAGGTATGCTTGTCAGCTCCAATGCACCCTGCGTGTGTTGGTTGCTGCCTTTGGTGAAGAAAAGTTGAGTATGAGGCTGCCGTGTGGGAATACCGAATGGTAGGATTTTTATCTGATTGTATCAAGAAACATTTTATCGAATATTGGTATGTTTGGCGAAAAATTTTATGCTTGCATTGTTTGCGCTATAAACATGGGACTGTTTCCAATTATAAGATGTGTTCAAAACGAAACTAATCTTTTGAAATAGCTTGCCAACTAGTAGAGGGAGGGCACTGCGGCAAAACAAAATACAAAATATATACCTTCGAACAAAATACAATTACCATAATTAGTATGCACATATTCAAATATTCACTGAAAAAATTAGAGGAATGTCAAAATATTAGAAAAAGTGAAGTTCCCCTCAGCTTGAAGTTTCGATGGTTACTAATAGCAGCAGAGCATAAGTGAAAGCCAGCTACCCCACGGCATTCACATGGCCTCTAAGGTAGGGTAGTGCACCGATTTTTTTTAGCCCATGGCATCAAATTTGTGTATTTGACAACTTCCATGAGGCTGTTGTCAGCGTGTTGACGAGTCGTTTTCATGGTAGTACAGTTATTATATTTTTGCTGTTTTGTTGTAACAGTAACACAGTTATTATTTTTTTGCTGTTTACCGCCTTGACAGCACTACACCTTAAAATCCAGAGTCTTTCGTGGAAGCATCTCGTAGAACAATTCAGTCTCATCGGCATTATAGATATCCGATGGTGCATAGTCCTTCAGGAGGCTTCGGAGGTTGGCCAACATCCACGCGGCGGCTCCCTCTTTATCCGCTGAAGTGGCTTCACCACACAACATTTTGCCAATGATACTATGGCGGGACTTGAATCAGTTCAGCCAGCCCACGCTGGCTTTGAAATGGTCTATGCCGAGCATACAAACAAAATCCAGCGCTTTCTGCCGCACAGTATCACCACTAAGGGCTATTTTCTTGGCCTGTGTCTCCACGAACCAGGTCTCGCCTTGTCCAACACTTCGTGCACTGACTGGTTCAACTTCTTATGCTTCGCCGACGTCCCTGCAGCTAAAGCTTTGTTTAGAGCATCTTTGCTCTTCAACGTCTGGCTTCAGCATCTGTGATAATGCCGCCCTTGTTTTCAAGTGACAACACTTGCGCATTTTTGCCCGCTGCGACATGACTGTTCACGTTACCCCAGCTTTGGGAAACAATGCATGCAAGTTCTTAACATGTGAACCTAGCCCTAGTCAAGCTGGAAGCCATCACCCTGAACGCCTCGCCGCACCCTGCCGGGATTTATCTCGCAATTTCAATTTTTAACTTACATTAGTCAGTAATTCCCGATAATAAAAACGTTCTCATAAGCTTCGTAAAAAACAATTGGAAATACTATAAAAATCAAAATATGCATGTTGCTTGCACGCAGACACAATTCAAAATTGTTTTTTCTCAACCTAAATGAGTGTAAGAGCGCGTTGCATTGCAATCAGTGTCGTGGCGTGGTGGCTTTGTTTTGTTTGGGTTGCGCGACAAGGCTCTGTCATGCCTCATATGCCAGCTCTGAGCAGCTTCTCATGTGCTTTTTTCTTATATTATTAAAGTTGATAGTTTGTTAAGGCACTAAAACCCTTTTTAAAAATATTAGAAAGATGTAACTTGAATCATTTTCACTCATGGTTGGTCCAGAAAAAACTTCGTTATGTGGAAACGCAGCTGTGAAGTAATTTGTATTGGAGGAAATTTTAAAGCATAGAACGCTATGGGACATAGACAGGGAATGAAAAAAAAAAAAAAAACTTTGTTGTGGTGGAACTTTTGATAAAGCGGACTTCGTTATGCCGGAATACGACGGTACTGTAAAGGTATTCAGTGCTCTTTTATCGAATAATACCTAAATCGAAACTGTATGTAATCAACTGGTCATTGGTACCTGATAGAGGGATGCAAGTAGTGACTAGCGTTTACACAAGGACTGATTGGCTCCTCTTTGTGTTGATACTGGGTGGCAGTATGTCAGACATGAGTCTAGGGCAAATGCTAAATTCCTGACTGGGGCCATTGGTGAATTTCTTCACTGTGCCTTGGCAGTACGTCTGTCTTTGCTTATAGGGCGAATTCACAGGCATTCTCTTGCTGGGGATGTTGCCATTACTTTGCTTGCAGCCACATATGAAGTGACAGCGTTAATTCTCAAGTCAGGTGACATCGATTTGCTCACCTTAGCAAAGTACCTTTCAGACAACCTGTACCGTATTTACTCGCATAATCCTCGCACTTTCTTGGCAGAAAACCGATGCAGAGTTGGAGAGTGCGAGAATTACACGGGAAAAACTTTCGGCAAAAATGTACACAGCGAAAAAAAAAAAAAAAACAAAGTGGCCGCAAATCGGGATTTTCATGCCAGTAACTAACTGCAAGCTTTCAGAAGTACTAATTAAATCTTACCTCAATAATAAAAGCACAGGTTCAGCACAAGGCAAAATTTATTTGAGACACAAAAGGCGCAAGCAAATAGTCGAGAATTAGAATACTGTATGTAAAGCTTGTGTGCATTGCGAGCGTAGCGGTAGTGTTCGTCACTCAACAGGAGCCCGCAAAAGGTTAGGGTACGAGGTCAGTATTGGGGTGAAGGCCATTTGACTGAATTGTCCTGTCCGCAGTTGTCTTCTGACGAAATAAAGTTTACCATCCATCCTAGTCTCAAGCACACAGAAGGCCCAATGCATCTTGGTGGCTTTCAGCTGCCGTCAAACAGTAGCAAGCACAAAACTCGTAGACTCCGAAGGGCCTACTGGCTGCCATGTTGCCATTTTTTTAGTGCATGACCAATCACTTTCAAATTGAAATCAGCTGTGTAGCTTCTGTAACACCCTATAACATAACATCACGGACACAACGTACAAACCACGCTGCAACGCCCACTCGCCACTTTGACATGGCTTGGATTAGATTGAATCTCTGTGCAATAGTAGTACGCTTTATGATTAGGAGAGGGCGCCACATGGTGTGGGCTATCATAGAGTTTGCTAATACAGTTAAACCTGCTTATAACGAACCTCCATATAACGAATTCCTCGCTATAACGAAGTTTTTATATTCCCCGTTGTCGCTTTATAGAAGCACATGTATTTGCGACCTCTATGTAACAAAGTAACTGCGGGAGACAACCTTGATATAACGAATTTTACCCGTGGACAATCTAGGAATTTCGCTCCGCATTTTGAGATTTTGTTACGAGCATGAATCTTTCGTGGCTGTCCCGCCGCCGCCGAATCGCGAAGCGGCGGCGGCTGGTACGCGGCTCGCATTCGCGTGAAGCGGGGCAGGCAGGCCTGCAACCTACGAGCAGGTGTTGCCCCTCGTTCTCGCTGCCGTGGTCGCATGCGCTGGTGTGCCCCCCCCCCCCCCTCTCTTTCCCTACTCAAAAAGAAAAAAAAACTACTTTTGCGCGCTGGCAGTGCCACGCATTTAGTTTGCGTCACATATGTAGGGCCACGCTGCATATGGAGGGTGCTTTACTTAATAGTTTTCCGCGATGTCTGTGTCGTTTGCATTTCGTTTTCGATGCCGTGCACGCGTGCATAGTTTCACTGCGTGCGCATAATGTGTCCCCCGACGACGTTCAGCTTTGCTTTTTTAAAGGCGATAGTCTTTCTTAAGGACCTTCGACAAAAATTTTTGGTCTGCCTGTCTGTCTGCACATTTGTCTGTTTGTCCGCCCTTAACGATACCTCGAACGACAGACCCTCTCCGCAGCGCCCATCAATATTACTCAAGGTTTAGCGTTCATACTTGTGCGATTGTTAAATAAAAAGAAATCATTGCGCATATCTGAGGTTCCATAACAACACATCGATGTTTTGTATGTGTGCCTTTATACTAGAGAAGGCACACACAAGTAATTTTAAGGACCATAGCGTTAAACATGCTGCGATGACAGTGCAACGCGATGCTCAAAAAGGCAAGTGTTACCAACGCTTTGCTAAAACGACACAGTGGTGGCACCTGTCGGTCGCTTTCCGTTCTGCACCTTATCGCCTCCGAGAATGGCACGCATCTTTCTCTGCAGGTGCACAAGTCTTCCTTCATTTTCGAAGATAACTGCCAGATGGCGCTCGTGTCTAACGTGCCTCGATGAGCTCGTTCGCCTCTGCTGCACGCTCAAGGCACTCTAACGCAGCGCCTCCAGAATACTATTTACTGATTTTCTTGCGCAGAACATCAAATAAATGTTTTGTTCACTCTCTCCGGATGCAAGACTATCGTCTTTCAACGACATTTGCAGTGTAACATGCAGATTTAGGGCAAATTTTTTTTTATTGCAATAGCAATTATGTATATGAACAGTCTCGGCTGTTTTTTTTTTACGCGTTCATTCACCCTGTATGTATACACACCTATATATATATATATATGAAAACTCAAGAAAGAAAAAAAAAACCACCCGCGCTCGGCGCCCAGCTCGTCACGATGCGCCGACGCGCGCTTATCTCCCACGCGTACTTTGCCCCGTGAATGCGGGGAGGGGAGGGGGTTTATATGACTGTGCGCGCGCGTTTATCCCTCGGTGGGGAGAATCGCGCGCCTTTGACTTTGACGGGAGTGATTGCGTTTGCCGGGCGCACAAAGATCACTTCGCTCTTTTCACACATTCCCTTCGCGTTGAAACTGCACTAATACTCGTCGAGATAGCAAGCGCATTAGCGATCGCGACCGCCCTTAAAGTCCAAGTTCATTATTACTACTCGAGCAATAACCCCCCCCCCCCCCCCCCTTGTTTCATGCTCGTTTAAGACAGGTGGTTTACTTTCTGTTTGAGCATTCGACGGCAGTTCTAACTCGCGGGAGATGTTATGCACTTTCCAGTCGATAGAGATAGGCTGCCTCATTTCGTCTCTGCTTCAGAAGCGCTCGCGCGCTTTTACCCGCTCGTGAAAGTTATGATGCGCGGGGGCGTGTTATCAATTTGGCAGCGACAGGAACATGGCAGCGACAGCAAAAACCCGCCGAGAGTGTCCATATAATTGCTGTCGCAGTAATGCAGTTTTTCACTGTAAAATAAATGTTTTGGGTTAGCTCGGCTGTCAGTCCCCCTTTTGTTTAAATTGTGCATTTATTTTCTGAATCTTCATACCAAACTTGCATGTAACGAAATTCTTTTTATAACAAATTTTTCTAGAAATTTATCAATTTCGTTATATCCAGGTTTAACTGTATACACTAGAGGAAACTCTGGTGCTAACGTTTATGGAACCTGCAATGCACGGTGCTTCAGAGCAAGGGAATGATGAGTACTACACAGATTTGTCTAATCTTCGAAATTCTGGCCTGCTTCTGGCTCCATGTGTGTTTGTGTGGCTTGGAGCTGTTTTCTCACGACACAAAAATCAATAAATGTTCAGTGGTTGCGCTTCACCACCTTATTCTTTTAGGCTTACCATTTTGAATTGGGTTACAATATTGAAAAGAATCATTCTTTCTTTCAAAACAAAACCGAAACCAGCAATAAATGAAGCCAATATTGCGATTTGCTGCCCGCAAGTACGAAAACTAAGCAGATCTGTGTACTTCCTATCATTCCCATGGTCCCTAAATGATCGCAGCGCCAGAGTTTCCTCTAGTTAATTTTAGGAAACTATATGCACGCTATCATCATCAGTGGCTGGAATGGGCAGACGACATTATTTCAGCAATTTTTGGGGGTGCAATAATTACTCGCGGAAAAAAATAAATCGTAGTTTTGTTGGGCGATGTAGAGGGTGCGTGAATTATGCGAGTGCGAGGATCGCGCGAGTAAACACAGTATTACCTGCATTATCCTGCTTGCTTTAATATTGAGGTATGCCATACTTAGTCAACTCGCTTCATAAAGGGACGCTAAAGTTAGATAACAATTTGTGTCAGAAGGAAAGTCAATGTATGACATCTAAAACGACAATATTATCAACAGCAGTGCCCTACTTACCGAGAAATTAAGGTAAATGCATGAAAGCACATGCACCACGAGTAGAACATTCGCAAAATTAATCTCAATGATTTCAAACTTTTCGCCTACTATTAATCACTAATAATCGAACTAGCTGCACTAAATTGAGAAAATGCAGACCACTGAAACGTGATATTATTTTAAAATAAGCACTTCCTTGCCACAAAAGTAGCACTACCAGGTTTCTGAACCGCTATTTCAGCAATCAACATCGACTTAAAGGGCCAGTAAACAGCCCCGAAGTCCAAAAAATTTCAAAAAAAGATATATGTGCAGTTTTTCTTTGCAAACATGCTGCCGCAAGCATTTTGCGAATACGTGCTATATTAAGAAAGTTACAGGGGTTAGAACATCGGTCCAAGCCAGTTTCAAATTTTCGCGCGGCCTCGCCCCCATTCTTCCTTCCATGAAGGGGAAGGCGTAGCCCATCGTCGTGACTCCACCCACTTCGGCAATGCAACACTACGTCAGCGATTGACGTCATCAGAGAACTCAGTCAGTCACAACGCACTTCCGCTTGCTGCGAAGCGTGGTTGTCTGTTTATCGTTTGCTGCACCAGCCGCGGGTCAATTGTGTAAGCGTCAGGTGTGAAGTGTCGACTACAAACGATCAGGTTCCCGACTTACGTCGCTGGATGGCCGATTCGCTTCAGCCATGCAGCGCAGGGCTCCATCGTGAGGCACCCAGTGCCGATGCTTCTCCGCTGCCCAGTCGCTCGACATGCAGGCGACAACAGAGCAACGCTTTTTACCCGTGTTGCTCATGTCAAGGGCGAAGTACGTTCGTACGTGCGCACAGGCGCTGTAGTTGAGCGAGGAGTGTACACGTGTACGCGACAACTGCGAGGCTGGTTCTTTCACCGCAGTGCCAAGAAACAAGGGCCTGTTTCATAGCTGTGGGTGGGAACAGGAACTGACGTTGACTTCACTACTGTTTTTTCATGCCTGATTTAGACCAGTCGGCGAGCTGCTTCGGCGAGCTGCGTGCAAGGGGGTCGGTCAGGTGTAGGAAAGATGTGTGGGTTTTGTTTTTCGAAATAGAGGCTCTGCGCCGCACAGCGCTGTAATAATCATAAAACGTTATCGCTGCGGTCTAATCTACGAATTGCCGAGCTTGTATGGGGGGTGTAAAAAAAAAAGTCGGAGTCTGTTTACTGGCCCTTTAATATTTGCTTTTAGTGTCCCTTTAATTAAGTAAACAAGATGAGTAACAGTGGCATAACTAAGTGTAATGAGCTTAAGCTGGGACTGCATTATGTGCTACCTGATTGCACCATGGTTCATTCAAAACTTTACTACAACAGGCCTAATTTCTTAGTGGAGTGTCCAATTTTAGAAGCTTGATGTTTATATAATTATACTTGCTGTTACTCAGTGCCTTATCTTTAAATAACTCATTAACTTATTACTTGCTCAATGGTCTCATGCAATGTGTTTGAATGCTTTTCACCCTCAACTTTACCAGGTGCTGGAAGAAGAACGACTTGCTGACAATGCTCAGAAGCTTGGTGAAATCGTTCGTGCTGAATTGAGCCGACTACCAAAAGACCTTGTCACCCAAGTTCGAGGCAAAGGTCTGCTCAATGCAATCATCGTGGCACCAGGTAGGTGTCACAGTCATGCTCTCTCTCTTTCTCTTGCTAACATACACGCACACACGCATGTACACAGACCAATAAACAAATGTGTGCTATTGATGTCTGCTCAGCTGGTCAAATTAAAAAAAGCTGAAGACAATAAACATATAAGTGCACTGGCACTTTATTCGATAATGCTGTCACACCTTAAAGTAACGAAACACATTTAACCTTTTGAGGGTAAAATTTTATTGCCAAAGGTTACCCCACGGCGCTAACTTTAGTATTGCGCACCTATAATTAACAAAAAATATATAACCAAATTTATATAGCATTGCACACCTAAAAAACTATAACAAAATTTTTTTTATAATGACCGTAAAGCGATAATTATTTTCAGTGAGTGCATGAATGGGCTGCATTGCTCATTCATGCGGTCCATCATGGCGGTGCAGTGGTTACAGTGCTGGGCCGCTAACACAGAGATCACAGGTTCAGTCTCGGCTGCAGTTGTAGTTTGAGGGAGGTCAAATGCTACAGAGGCCCTTGTACTATGTGATGTGAACGTTGACCAACACCCCCAGTGGTCAAAATTTCTAAAGCTCTTCACTACAGGGTGCCTCATTATCATGTTTAGCATGTGAAACCCCAGCGAATATTACTACTAGAGGTGTGTGAATACAGCATAACCTCGTTACAACAGACATTCGGTTACTACATACTGATTTGCGGGGTTACCGTATGCCGACCTCTCTATTTGTTCCATTGGTTGGGCTTCGTTTACTGCGAATTCTGGTGCAATGGACATTCATATGATTGACTCAAATGTTAGGCCAGCAAGGTGGTCAGGACGTCTTTACATCGGACTTTTGTACTGCGGACATCCTAAATTCAGTAACTTCTGACTTCAAAAATTGCTTGGCATACTTTCCGGACGGGAATGGGGCCGTGGATACCGGCGTACCTATTTAAGAACAAAAGCCACATATCTTTGGTCTGTTAATGACGAGTTGTGCCTAGCTACAGTGACTAAAAACCGACGTGCAGCGTGCTTGATTTCGCGGGTAAGGACACTGACGCGCTACATTGCTGGCCGTTGCCACCGCTGTTCCGAGCGGTCAGTGCATGGCGAGCATGGCTGGGGCCCGCTACCGATGCGCAAGATTCGTGGTTCTAAGGAGGCAGTAGCCAATGGGATTTGTTGCTTGTGACAAAACACATTTTGGCTTCTTCGCTTTCGCATATCCGGTAGAACGACGGTTTCGTCCGCCAAATTTGGGGCGGAGCTAGGCCTAGCCGTGACTTCGAGCAGAAAGCGCGGATGTGCATGGCTGCGGTGCCTGATGTTTGAAAGTATGACATGCTCGATCACGAGTACAAAGATCTGTCCTGCAGTGGTCTTCGTCGCAAGGTCTGAAGCACTGATAAGCATAACCTTCTCGCCAACGAGTCAATGCTATTACAATCGGTTCGAGACGTGCACATGCGATGTTCGTGATGAGTACGGCATGGGATCGTAATCTGAAGACTGAAATTTTGCTTGTACCTGCCTTAACAACCCGTGAACACAAAACGAGCGTGAAAATGTCACTAAGTAGTGCGATTTCAGACAGCCGTGACCTCGCGACTCACAAGAAGCAGATGACGCTATCTCGGAGGTGTATCTGGAACGAGCATCGGACTAGCGAAGCAGGCGTACTGGAGCTATACGGCAGAAGCAGCCAATCAGAATCTTCCAAATGAATTTTAAACTTCTGCTTTTTCAACATGGAATGCTTTTCACAAAATAGTTCTAAGACGAGCCCAAAATGACTAGGGAGCAGTTGTATCATCGGGAAGTATAAAACTTTGAAATACGCCGTTGTTTTTTGTAACTTCCACGGTGATTTTCACCACTTTGGCAGGCGCAAAAAACATTTTACAGCCCTTCTATGTAGTTTTCAAAATAGAAGATATTTTTTAATAAAAATAAATGTTATAGACACTGAAAAATGATTTCCAAGAAATTAACTTTTTTTATGCCCCATGGAGAATAAATTCAACATGACTCATGATTCTTTCCAGTGTTAAGAGACCCGTGTTTCCACAAAAGTCTGTTGTAACAGTAGTTAGATTTCACATACTACTCCTTTTACAACAGACAGAAATTCTCTTCACTATAGAGGTCTGTTGTAATGAGGTTATACTGTATTCAAATTTTTGAATATTTGTTACTAGTGTTTGCTGTTCAATTAAATTCGCAGTGGAATTAGATTTTTCAAAGTATTCAAACTTCCTGAAAACAAGTATAGTCAATTTTTGATTGACCCATCACATTTTCGCATTGTGGCAAAGACTCTGCTACGGCGGCAAATCTATAGGTGAGCGCCGGTTCCAAAATACAGTCAATGTCTGATTGGCAGTGGCCTCTTGATATTTTTACAGTGAAAGTTGTTATGAGATCACAACAAAGGCTGTATTTGGTGTCACAGTTCACTGACGCTGCTAGTGGTGTTCATAACCGCTGTTGCGTGAAATGAAGAAAAAATATCAAACATGAAATACGGTTCGAACCTAGGCCCTCTCCGTGGCAGCCCAGTATTCACCACAGAGGCATGCTAGTGCTCACAACTGCAAGGCAAGGAAGGACGTTAACATCAGTAATATAGCGTGCATAAGAGTAAAATAACAGCCAGGCGTCACACATTTCGAATTGTGTAACCAGGAATCACACAATATGAATTTCCGAGTTACAAAGGTGCAACAGCTGCGCCAATTTGATCAAATTGCCGATTGTTGCGCCGAGCTGCGCCAAAACTGTGAAATTTGCTGAAATTGTGCCACGCTCTACTGAAATCCTCAGCCTGCCTCAAAAGTTTCTCTGGTGCGCTAATTTCGGGGAGAAATGCAGGCCACGTCGGCCACCTGGAATTTGCGCCATCAGCCAAAGTGCACTGACCCTAACTGTAGGGCCTAGAATATACTTAAAATAGTCTAGGCACTTGCCTTATGCTTGCAAGACGCGATCAACTACATAAAATAACAATGCTGCGTGCCCATCAGTCTGCTCACCGCAGTGTATATTTATCGGTGAGATGACGGAAATTCGAGACCAAAATGCGTTGCTGTAGCCACCAATACTTCCCGAGAAATCTAGATTTTCAGTGCTCATAAAGTAACATTTTGCGGCTCCGAAAATTGCTGCAAATTGTGTTTCGGCTGTTGCACCCCTGTAGTTAGCAAGAGCGACTATGGCATGTTAGCGACTACAGCTGGGAACGCATACCGTGTTTCTCGCGCATGAACAAAGTCGATGTGCTGCACACACTGGCCTTGTCAGTGAACATGTTATTGGTCACCATACCAATGGCACATGAGAAATTTTTCTCTCTTGAAGTTCCGTTAGATGTGTTGCCCTGGCGATAGATATTCGGTGCTGTCGCAGGGCCAACGGAAGCGCGCCGTTGTTAATTTATCTGGTAGAACACCTTGCAAGCGCGCCGAGATGTTGTACCCCTAACCTGACCCCCACCTTAGAAAAAAAAAAAAGAAAGAAAAAAAAGAGAGATGATGGCGCAGCGGTGTTCAAAAATTTTTTGGTCTTGTTCTAACCCCTGCAGAAGGCTGCCTGAATCAA